>NW_025336087.1:46158287-46253198 GCF_004798865.1 Varanus komodoensis | reverse complement strand
TTGACCTGCAGTGCAATTCTGAACTCAAAGCCAAGTTCAGGGAGGTGAGTGGAAAAGCAGACAAGCTTGGACAATTTTTGAGAGCATTGCCCCTTCCCTGAGCTTTCCAGGATGTTCAGATGGACCATGTGCCTTTTTGGGAGCACCTATCTGTGTGAAAAGCTCTTCTCCACCATGAACTTTAATAAGTCAAAGTTCAGGTCCAAACTTACTGATGAGCATCTTCAAGCCATACTGAGGGTCTCAGTTGCTTCCTCCCGCAAGCCAAATGTGGCTCAGCTGTGTAAGAGGAAGCGCTGTCAGGTCTCTGGCAGCAAGGAGCAGGAGGAAGTAAGAGAAGTCTATGTTCTGAAGAACCGTTCATGTTCTGAATTATTATTAGTAAAGATTGAGAAGATTGGATCAGTTGTACTTTTTTTTGGAATACTTGAAATCCATTTTTTGTGGAATACTTGATGCGGCCCAGCCTCACCCAGACTCTACTTCCACCGGCCCCCAGGTAAGTTGAGTTTGAGACCCCTGGTCTATATGATGGAAACTCATATAGACACAAATGGCAGCCCCCTCCCCCCCCCCCCCCCCCCGGGCTGACACCTCCCCAACCTGTTTAGACTCCACTTGCTGACTTCATTGGCTTCCCTCACCTGGTGCTGCCTAAAGCAGGTCCATTTATGCCTCTTCAGGTTAGGCCTGCTCCTAGAATGAGAAGATGGGATATGTTTGCCTGGGAAAAATCTATTGAGCAGAAGAAGCAACTCTTAAATGGGACCTTATTGTGGGATTTTCTTTGCAGGCACTTGATTAGAAAAATATTTAATAGTGAAGGTAATAGGTAAGGTTTTTTTTTTTTTAAAGCAGTTATTTGTTTTAAAATTGTGCTTCTTTCCACTTCAAATGATGTGTTTGAGCTGGTTATTTTAAAGGATTAATGAAAATTCAAATTGTCAAATGAAGACTGTATTAAGAGCCTATTGAAGTAAAAACATCTTCAAAAGTCATTGGAAGGCCAAAGAAGAGAAAACTATATGGATCTTCCAGGGCAGAAAGTTCAAGAACTTAGGTGCTACAACCACGAAGAGGCCCTTTCTCTTGTCCCTGCAGGTAGCAGCAGAACCCTCAAAAGGGCAACTTCGGTGGTCCACACAGAATGGGCAGGATTCAGTGGAGAAGAGGTTCTTTCTGTAGCCTGGTCCAAAGCTGATTAGACTGCTAAAGGCAATGAATTGACTCCTATGCTATATTAATGGCTACCCTCTTCTCTGTTGGTTTTTAGGAGAATCTTAAAGATTTTGACACTTCTGATCAGCTTATGGTGATCTGTTTCATTCTATGGATTTAATTTTTTTAAAACATTATCTATACTATAATATTTTTGAAGTCTATTGCATTTTTAGAAGTTCTGTGTTTTATCTGATGAGTCAGTAGCTCTGTTTATTACATTCTAAGCCACTTTGAAAGAGAAGCAGCCTAGAAATAATGAAAGCTTTTGGAATATGTAGTGGTCTAACAAGGGCTTTTGGAAGACTGTGCTGCTAAGCAGGGAAATAGGATTTGGGAAAAGATGGAAGAAGATCATTCACAGTTACAAATAATAATTCCTAATATGTGTGAAACACCAAGGGTCAAATAAGATGAGCTGAGAAATGTGTAGTTCTATTTTAGTTTTTAAAGAAGTGATGGGGCTTCTCCAGATTAAATTCAAGGCATAAAAACTCCCCCCCCCCATGCTGTTTTCTAGGTGAAATTTACCCCAAAGCTGCTATTTTGTCCTAGGAAGAAAAACATTATGGGACCATGGATGTTTTGTCCCATGACAAATGGCAGCTTTTGGGGAAGGGGGTTGTTTGTCAGGAAAACGATGGAGGAAAACAGAGAGGAAAGGTTAAGAAAATAAGAAGAGCCATGCTGTATCAGGCCAATGGTCCATCTAGTTCAGCATAATGTTCTCACATTGGACAGCCAGCTGTTCACAGGACTTCACAAGCAGGACAGGAGTACAACAGCTCTCTCCTGTCCAAGCTGGCAGCAACTGGTGCACATAGGCATACTTTATCTGCTACTGGAGGACCAGCCATCAGGACTAGTATCTTGATCAATAGCTTTATCTTCATAAATACATCCAATCTACTTTTAAAGCTGTTCAAATTGCCAGCCGTCTTGACATCTTATGGAAATGAATCCCAGACTTTAATCATGTGCTGTATGAAGAAGTACTTCTCTTTATTTGTCTTGCATCTCCCACCGATCAGCTTCATGGGATGACCCCATTCGGTTTTAGTATTATGAGGGAAGAGAAAAAAATTTCTGTCTGTACACTTCACCATGAATAATTCTGTACAATTCTATCATTTTGCACACCTCTATCATGTCAGGTTAAATGTCTTTCTATCATACTTTGCTCCCCGCCTGATGCCTGCTGTTTGAAAATGGCAGAAAATGCAAACCTTTCATCTGGTTTGATACTGAAGCAGTATAGGTTTTTCCACAAAAAATCCGTGTGAGGGGAAACAATATAGAAAGACACAACTTTTTACCATCCGCTTCTACTATGTATATGCACGCATCCATCCATCCATCGATCCATCCATCCATCCATCCAAATATCATTGTCAGGAAGCCATTCCAAACTAGGTATATGTTAAACTATATTTGATGCCATATAAGAATTACTTGGAAAACAGATATTTTGTGCACGTATGTCCCAGGCATGTCTACAGTGGATACAGGAGGCCTCCTGCAGAATCGAGCTCCATGTGCTGTGCAAGCAGTGTCCCCCTTACGTGCCTGCTGCTGCTGCTGCCGGCTGCACTGGGTGGGGAATGGGTTTGTTGCCAGGAAAGGTGCCTGGCATACCTACCTGCAGCACTCTCCTCTGTACCTGCCGCCACCACTGGCAGCAGCAGGTGAGGAGGAAGGTTGGTTGCTGGGATGGAGCCCGGCATGCTCACTTGCAGTGCATCTCTTTTGCATTCTGCAGCCAGTTTTGATGGTTGCCGGTTGTGCAGCTGGGCCCCCACAAGCATTTGCAGACTTCCTCTTGGCTTGACTTGCTTTGCAGGACTGGCCTGAGCCAAAAAGGAAGAGCACAGATGTTAGAGGGATGGATTCTGAAGGGGTTTGTCTAAACCCTAGTTATGAATACAAGTGGACTACTCAGGTTTACCGGTTGGGGAATGTCCTGAATATAGAATGGAGAACCTTCATTATGTGTTTTCAGAGTGGTTGTCTTGTGGCACCTTAAAGACTAACAGATTTATTATAGCATAAGCTTTTGTAGACCGTAATCCACTTCAGATACATGAAGTGTTTCTTGAGTTACCAATATATGCACATCACTGTTTATGTATTTATTAATTTTTTATCCCACTTTTTTCTTCTTTGAATAACTCAAAGCAGATTACATCATTCTCCTCCTACTCTCAGTCTTATCCCCACCTATAAGGTAGGTTGGGCTGAGAGCCTCTGACTAGCCTAAGTCACCTGGTTGGTTCCATGGCTGAGCAGGGACTAGAACCCAGAACTCCTGAATCCCAGTCCCATGCTCTTGACCATTAAACCACACTGGCTCTCTGTTGGGCAGAAATGATAAACTGTGAGATCAGCAGGAACTGAAATGCAGGAAATGTGGGCCTTATAGATTCTTCATTCTGGCCTTTCATCCAAATCAGATTTTCTTTTCTTGTATGAGAAAAGATAGAGGAAATGGAGAGAAAACACAGGAGAGTTAGACATGAAATATGAAAACATCCCCCTGCCCCATCTCAATAAAATAATATGTTTGAGCAGGACAATGGCAGAGCAAAAGCTTAATTTGGAAGTGTCCTCAGTGTGTGCAACATTTTGCAACTCCTAGAAAAGAACAGGTCATCTTGTACATGTGTTGTGTGATAGGTGTATGCAAAAACTGCAGGGATTTGAATAAGAGGCTCTCCCGTCTAAGAAGGTATGACTTTTCTAAACATAGAATTCTTCTAAACTGCTGGGTACAATCCCTTTCACAGAGGAAACTGGAAGGCACCAAGAAGTTATGTAGCCTGGCCATTGTTAGCATTGAAAAAAGGACTGCATATGATTCAAATAATTATTGCAGAAAGGCTTTGTTTCCTGGCTCACCACCTTTTAAGAGTGCAGGGGTGAGGGACAACAGAGTGTCTAAGGTCATGCAGACATAAGCAGGATTTTTGTCATGCTAATGAAACTCCCCTTGTGACCTTTCTCTTGCTATGTAGACATAAATTGGCCTTAACAACTGCATCATTCTCATTAGTGAAGATCCAGTTTCCATTGTACATTCAGCTCCATTCATCACTTTCCATTTTCACATAGGCACTCAGTACTCATCTGCCCCTGAATTGTCCAAGATGGCACATGGAGCATGTGGAATGGTGGGAATGGTTATTTATTTAACCTCAGTTGGAGTTTAAAGCAAGGCAACAAAATAGATCTGGGAGCTTTTCACATATCTTTACCAACTGATGCATCTCAATTTCGCTCTTTTCCCCAACTACAATAATCTGGTAATATTTCCACAAAGGACACATCATGATAATCTTGCAGTTTCCCTATCCTTCATTTACTTCTAGGGCAGCAAAAGAAAAGCCAAAAATTTGCTGTGCATGAGATTGCAATGCTTGGTAGTAGTTCATCAATTTTTACAGTCCCCAGCAGCAGGGTAAAATAAAGAGAAATTCTCACAACTTGACATCGGAAATGTTCCCAGACTTCAAAGACATTTCAGCTGCTCAGGTGGCTTCATTTCAATAAGCAAGAAGTAAGACTTTAGGAAATCTAGGAGTGAATGGCTTTCCATCAAGGGCAGAACAGAACAATGCACAAAAGAGATGAAACTCCTATTGGTAGACTGAGGTTGAAGTTGTCAAAGAAATGGAGTGATTGAGTAGGGCATGTGGACTTCAGACTGATGAATATAAATACATCTATCTTCTTTCCATTATCTAAAAGAAGATGGTCCCATTCTCTGAACTATGGTGGGTGTAGCATAGTGGCTCTCAGCCAGAATGTCCCTTATTCAAATCTCACTTTAGTTATACGCTTATTGTTCAGAGGATAGGATTTTGCAACAAAAAATACAAGAATGCCTTTAAGGAAAGTGTCAAGGGTTACTGAAATGCTTGGAACACACTATATAAATAGGTTAAAAAGGCCAGCAGCAGTAGGATCCAAAATATATTTGAAAAACTTTTCAGAATGATGATGGGTCATTTCACATGTTATATTTTCAGGAGTACATCTAATATGTATTAAGTACACAGTGAAAAATGTAGGGTTAGAGCCATTGATTCTTTTATAGATAGAACTTTTCCCTTGAAATAGGACCTTTCACCAAAAGAAGCACTTGCCATTGGAAGAAGAAGGGATTTGGATCCAAATCAAAGAGTCCAAATAATGGTAAACATATATTTGCAAACATTATTAAAGGGCAGAAGTTCCTGCATTTCCTTTTGAATGTATGTTTGGTTGCAAGTACAGATTTGCTTTGAAATAATGTATGAATCTTATTCTTGGACAAAGCTAATTCTGATTCAGCACAAATGCTAGGGAGATGGAAGGCAGAGTCAAGTGTCCATGAGAATCAATTCAAGTAGGAGAAGCCTTGGGGGAAAATGAGGAGAAGCAGGCCAGGAGAAGCAGGCCAGAAACATGGCATGAGCAATAGCATGGGGAAGGCATCTTTATGATTAGACCAAAGGTCCGAGCATTATTGTTGAAATGTTTATGGTCCTGGAATGCAATCATGTGCCTACTGCAGCCAGTTAGAAGAGAGAGTGAGCACTGAAGCATGGATATGCCTTACCCATCTGCAGCATGGTGGTGCATGGACTGTCTTTCAGTTCTGAGAGACAGGGACTTGATTCAAGCTAGGCTGCAGGATCTGATTCCTAACAAGAAGTGACCTGTACTCACATCTTAATGCTGTTCAGCTGCACCAATGTGTCCGGTATAGAGTCATTGCAATAGGCAGCAATACTGTATACTGAATAGAACATTGTACTTATTCCATGGTTCTCAGCTGCAGAATAGCCTTTTGCAACTTGTTGTTGTTGTTAGTTGTGAAGTTGTGTCCGACCCATCGTGACCCATGGACAACATTCCTCCAGGCCTTCCTGTCCTCCACAGTCCCCGGAGTCCACTTAAGCTCACACTGACTGCTTCAGTGACTCCATCTAGGCACCTCATTCTCTGCCGTCCCCTTCTTCTTTTGCCTTCAATTGTTCCCAGCATTAGGCTCTTTTTCAGGGACTCCTTCCTTCTCATTAGGTGGCCAAAGTATTTGAGTTTCATGTTCAGGATCTGGCCTTCTAAAGAGCAGTCAGGGTTGATCTCCTCTAGGACTGATCGGTTTGATCACCTTGCGGTCCAAGGGACTTGCAGGAGTCTCCTCCAGAACCACAATTCAAAGGCCTCAGTTCTTTGTTGCTCAGCCTTCCTTATGGTTCTGCAACTTAATGCCCTCCATATCTTCTATAACTTCTATAACTTCAATTCCCATCATTTTCAGTCATTTCGGAAATGATGGGAGCTGCAATCCAATATATCTGAGGGCACATGGAGAAAGTTGCTATAGAATTATAGCTAAAGTTGACATGTTATGCTTGGTTATCCACTGGATAAGATGGTACAGAGGGGTTACAATGAACTATACATTTACACAAGCATAATTCTTAGTAACCTAATTATACCAGTAGCACAGTAGCATGAGAAAGCTTTTCCAGAACTGATGTAGGTTGCAAATGGGACTTGTCCACCCCCTGACACCTCTGTGTGGGGCTGGAAAAGGCCTGCCTTTGAAACCCCATGGAGCCACTGC
Source organism: Varanus komodoensis (assembly GCF_004798865.1). Classification (NCBI taxonomy): domain Eukaryota; kingdom Metazoa; phylum Chordata; class Lepidosauria; order Squamata; family Varanidae; genus Varanus; species Varanus komodoensis. The sequence continues at coordinate 46,246,369 of NW_025336087.1, read as the reverse complement.
CTATGAAGGCAGGCAATACTGAGACATTTGTTAAGGACAGGGTAAAAATATTGTAAATAAATAAATATATAAATATATAAAATAAATGGGCCCACAGTCTGATTTAGGATAAGACAGATTTCTATGTAACATCCTATATTACTGTGTAATTGCTTTTTGTGATTGCTTTTTGTGGGGTTTTTTTTACAGTGGAATGGCCTTTAAACAGTAATTTTTCCATCTGCAACCATCAGTGGCATAATCCAGAAAAAGCATTACTGTTTCAGTCTGCTGGTGTATAAACTGGCCCTATGATGATTATGGCCTGACAGGTAAAGCAAGACTACTTCTTTGTAAAGGTGAACTGGTTCAGTTTACTAGGATGCATTCACTGTATTTTAGCCAATAAAATTAGCATACTGTCATTACTGTTCCTGTACACTCACTCTACCTACCATGAACCCGATCTGTAAAGTGGGTTGAATTCAATTTTACACCTAATCAGCTGTGCGGACTTTCCCTTCTCTCCTTTCCATGGGAACCTCTCCAGTTCTCCACTTCGCTACACAGAAGCTGGATTCACAGATGACAACAAGCCACGGTGGTTTCCACCACAGTATGGTTTGTCATGTTTCTCTGGTTTGGACTTACTGTATGGTATGTTTGGAAGCATGGAGGGAAACAATGGTCTGTTGTATGTTTTCTGTGCTTCACCATGGCTTATCTGGTCATCTGAGCCCAGAAACTTGGTTTCCACATGGCTACTATAGAGTCTGATAGAAAGAGTGGCAATTGGAGGCACTACTTTAGTCATCCAGTCTCTGTTTGCAAACCAATGAGGAAGAAACAGGTGATGTAGGCAGGAGCAATGCACCACTGGATTGAATTTCAGCCATGGAAGATGATGGGATATGTGCTACTAGCAAGAGGATTGAGGCAGAAGAGTGGCTACCACTTATGCATGGAAACTACGTGATAATGTCGCAGCCTCACCCAGGTAAGAAACTATGCTATGCAGAAACCACGTGGCATGGTTTAGTATTACATGTGAATGCAGCCAGAGACTCAAGAGACCCTGCTGCATGGGTAAGCAATGATACATGTGGGGGAGGTGGATCCCCCAAAATTTGCTGGACAGACCATCTATGAGCAGAGCCCTTCCTTTTGTGGAAGATGCTTTCTTTTCACAGAAGATGAATCCTTGATCCACCCTAATATTTGTAGTTGCATCAAATTAACTAGTAGAACTGAAATACTATCTAGGTTCTGTGCAAACAAAACCTATGCATATCACTTCACTGTACAACTTAAGTTTTATTGGAAGAATGAAAACACACATTTGTGATCAGGAAAGAGCTTTCAGTGGAATCAGAAGCTTAGAAGGATGGACAACGTACACACACACACACATTGTGTTAAGTCACAAAATGTAAATGATAATAACTTGCAAAAGCTTGAATGTAGTCTATTATCTCAGTTCTGTAATTCCTTTCTTTTCCTTTCAAGGTTTTTATGTTTTATTTTTTGAACATGTGACTCAATGAATACTAATGCAGTTAACCCCTTTATATGAAAACTGATTAGAAGACTGGCGTTCTATCTACAGATTCACTCAGTAGCTCAAGGTCATCTGAAAATTGGGGATTTTGGATTTATAAATATCTCTGATAGAGCTGCACATCTTTACAGGAGAAGGTTAAGACATCAAACCCCAGGAGGGATTCAGTTCTTTGAAAATGACATGTGGCTCCAAGATTTGCTTGCATTTCTTTCCAGTAACAACTTGGGATTTAACTATAGTATATTTCACAGCATTTTGTAGAACCAGAGATTGCTTTATTTCCTTGCATAAATAACATAGATCTCTTGTACATTCCTCATTTCTTCCTTTAAGCTACAAGAATTGTAGCAGATCTGAGACTTCCGAGTACATATACTTGATTAAAGGTGCATTGTGCAGTGGGAATAATAAGGTCTAAACTTCTTATAGACCTCTCTCATTAAAAGTCACCTTTAAAAACAACAGCCAGGAGACCCTGTTCTTTCTCCCTTATAATCAAATGGCATCTCATAACCACCTAGCAATTTTTTAATATCCCCTGGACTCCATTGTATTGTTGCACGGCTCAGACGCTGTCAAGGAAAAGAGCCTACTGTCGTATTTAAGAGCAGTTATTGGGACAGGTTTTACAGGCAGTGGACTAAGACAATTCAGAAACAATTGCTTATGTGATAGTTTGAGGATTTGTCCCTGTCAAACAGTTAATATTGCTCTAATACATGAAGTAGGCCGTATAAGACGGCAATAATGAAAAATGTCAGGAAAGACAATATCAATTGTTATTCAACATCCACATCAAAAGATTACTTTTTTGTCAGTAGCTTTCAGAAAATGTATTTTCCATCAGATCTGATTGCGTTCCTCTTTGAAGTGCTCCATCCTCCCGGTAGATTTAATGTGACATCCAGGCACTTTTTAGTCCCTGGGCCTCTGAGGCGATTCAAAGAGGCACAACAAGCCATCACAGGTTTATCCTCAAAGGCCGACACTGTCTGTCTGATTTATTGTAACTTTAAGAATCATCTCCAGCAAAGCATGAGCCTTCCTTACCCATCCGCAGCTCCAGACTTTTATCAGTTCATTGGTATGCAGCCCGTACATCCTGGAACTGAGAGCCCTATAGCCACTCATGGAAAATGCATTACCTGCTACTAATCCTTTTTATCTGTAAAGTCTGTATTTTTTATGTATAAGTCATTTTGGGTTATCATAAAATATACATAATTCTCACTCCCCCTTCTCCCCTCCCTGTCCCCCAAAAAGAGACAAAAATGAAAAGGGAATATCTAATAAGTTATGTGCTCGTGGCAACCTTATCACTAAGGATTCTAAATAAACAGCTCTCTTTATGTAAACATGGAAGGATGTAAAACTGTGATTACTTTCAATAGGGAATAGGAGGGTTTCCATTTTTTTTCTTTTGGTTCTTTCTTTCAAAGTGAAATGCTGAGAGAAATCATTTTAACCTTGTTTGGGAAGCTTTATTTTACATATCATTGGTTTGTAGGGCCTAAATGGACTTCCGTGCTTTCTTGTCTACTGACATGAGTAGACCAATAGCAGCACTTTAATGTTTCCCCTGTTCTAAGCTTCTTGACTGAATTTGGGGTATGTAAAATTAATATCCTCTACTCATATAATATAATCCATACAATAATGTAGTAAGTTATTTCAGTAGTTCAAGCTGCCATTTCCAGAGCCCAGCAGAGCTCTGGCATCTGTAAGAGGGCTACATAAAAGAAAATTCCTTTAGCTCCAGTTTTTCACATCTAAGAAATATAAAAGCTGGTGACACTTCCTATCTACGTAAATCTTAAAATGTATGAACACCCTCTTGGAATCTGAATCTGGCAATGTAACAGCATGGAGGGAAGAACCATTTCTGAGTGGAGGGGGCAAAACGTCATGCTTTAAAGCCCCTCTCCCATTCTTTTCCTCTGATCTTTAAAAAACAAAACAAAATGTTGGCACGTCAGGAAGTAGGTTAGCCAGAATCCATTTCCCTTTTGTACACTTTTTCAGGGAAAGAATAGGGTGTATTTAAGCACATGAGCCCCACCTGTACTCTTAGGTGGTACAGCCCAGTGGCTGTATTGTGGTGCGTTTATGAACATGTAGATCAGCCTTCGTGCTTATTCAAAGGAGCGTGTGAGAAAGCTTGATGCGATACCAAGCCAGGATCCCTGCAAGCAGAGACAGAGGCAACAGAGTGATTAATTCCTCATACAAAGACCACACTTGTCCCTTTTCAACATGGTGTGCCAAGGAGCGGTTTGGCAGGTGCCATGTCCCCCTTCACTATGTTGCAGCAACTCGAACTGCAGTGCAGAGGTCGCAGATGAAGTGTGACATTTGAGAGGAATAACTTGGGATTTTTCTCTGAGGGTTGCTTTTGCCTCCTCCTTAAAAGACATGCTCTCAGAAGTCACATCCATGTCTTCTGAGATGAGTGAAAGTATGATGCTAGAAGGGTAATGTGTGTGTCTGTTTTGGAGAGAAGACATGCATAGGGCAAGCTTGTGGTTGCAACTTTAAAACATGTGTGCCTGCTGTATCAGGCAAGACATTAGGAATGAAAGTGCTATATGAATACTTGACTAACCCTTACGAAATGCCTGAAATGGATTGCCTTGCTTTGTTACTGATGACATGTAATTTTGGTCATCTGAACAGCAATAATATATTATGCTGCCAACTTACCTTTTGACAGCGCATCTATGCCTTTTTAAGGACTATGAGTAAGAGCTCCATGTTTCCTTTTCTGCATGGAGGGATGGTTTTCATTCCTCCTCTGCAATGCTGTCCACCGTGTGCATTGTGTTTCAAATAGCCAGTAAGTCTTATGGGGGAGGAAGTTGTTCATATGTACTCCATGTCATCTGCATAATTGTGCATACATTGGCTTTTCATGTGCTTCTGTGAAAGCTAGCAGCAGTAGGTGAAAAATCAAGGCATTCAGGTTACTTTGTGTGCTACAGGAGTCATACGTCCATCTCATGTGTTGTGGCATGGCTGTGAATTGGCAAGTGCAGTCGCTAGCACACCCAGGACACCTTGAGAATTGGCTATGGGGGTGACTATCTGGCCCAGTCTGTATGCTATGCCAGGGTCCTTGGGGTTGTTTAACTTAGGATGAACCATGGTGTATGCTTCGTGACTCTTTGAACATGCAAATTCTGATCAGGCTGTTGTGGTGTCATGTGAACCTTTCCACTGTGGGTTATTGGAGGGTTACAGCCTTCACAGAATCTTATTACAGGATTATCTGAGGATCACTTAACCCTCAAATTACACTGACATCATTAAAACAACATGATGGACTTCAACATGACACTAGGACTTGCTTATTTCAATTGTTGCCCAGCATATGCCATGGCTCGTCATAGGTTAAACAATCATTGATGACCCAGCATGCCCAGCATGTCATGTAAACTAGGTCACCATGTGCTATTGTTAAATGTGCCCTCACATGGCTTAGCTGAGGTACAACAACGGTAAATCAAACTCCCCCCCCCGCCAGTATGTTTTTTCCTCATGTTTATCAAGGGCGACTTCTTTTATATTGTTATTTATTTTATATTGTTATTTTTGTATTTTATTGTATTTTATTCTGTGCTGTGAGCCACCCCGAGGCTTCGGCAAGGGGCGGCATAGAAATGTTTTAATAAATAATAAATAAATAAAATTTCCTCTAATAGCGAACTTAAGTGAGTTCAGTTAGTTGAGTTGTATTGACTTACGAGTTTTAAGATCTGCCTTTCAGGACACACTGAAGGCAGTGTAAAATTCTACATTGAGAAACAAGAGGGAAGAATCAACTTTGTTGGTTAACTCCAAATTATGCAGAATTACAAAATATTAAAATAAATCCAAATGGAGGCAACTCCCTAGAAGAGTTGAATGACAACTAAGCAAGTCACGGTGTAAAGTGGCAGTTAGTGAAGAAAACTGTGGGGTGTGAGTATACAGCATAAACTAGGCTACCTGCATTCCTCATCTCAGAGGTGGGCAGAAAGTAGCCCTCCAGATGTTTTGAACTTCAGCTTCTAGAATTTCTGACCACTGGCCATTCAGGCTGAAGCTTCTGGCAGTTGAAGTCTAAACCATTAGAAGATCTTCCTCCTGTGCATTCTGGCATTACAGCTTGTATTAGAAGAGGACCACCGTGGCTGATTGGCTGCAACCTTGATGTGGAACTCTCCTATCAAAGGCTGAAGATAAACTGCCACATTTTGTTACAGGTCCACTTGTTATCACTAATCCATAATGTGTAATCAGAATAACTAATCATTATTTTAGGTAAAACTGTATTATATATAATTTATCAACTTTATGAAACTCAATTTCATAGTGTTTGATTAATTTAATGTAATGTATTATACCTTTAGAGTACCCAACAAGCAAAGTTTTCTGAGTAATTTGTAAATAAATTTGAAAACATTAATTATAAAATCACAATAAAACAATTATAAAATAGTACAAGATAAAATAACACACAATGAATGCTGTAATTAATAGTCTCACCATCATAGTTCTAAAAAGACAATAGGGGACAGTTATATTTCATTCCCCTCAATTCCATTTGGATATCTCAGTTTCAGCCTTCCTTCCTCAGGACCCTCGATTATTTATTAATCCCCATGTGCTTTTTTAAAAAAACAGTTTTTTTAATCTACCTGCTCTACAGAACAATATCAAGCCTTTGTAACTTTCTCCAGGGTGCATTTCTCTCTGGTTTTATTAAGGCACATTTAGCAGACATATTAATTCAACTCAAATGATAATTGTAGCAGTGTAATTGTGTAGAAGGGTTAGCACAGATCAGTTATCATGGATAGAGGTCTTTTAAATCATGCCAGCACAATACTTCTGTCAATGAGAGGCAAGCTGGAATGTGATAAGCCTATCACATATTAACAGCTACTTTAGCTGCCCTTTTGAGTCTAGTTTTGCTTTGAGCTTTGCTGATGAAATTGTCCTTCATCTGCAGACACATTCATCTCATACAGATGCACGCGTTCATCTTCGATCACTCCATTTTTCAGTCTTGAGATCTTCCCATCCCTTCCCTGCAAAGCTCAAAATGAATTGCCCTGTTTTTCTGCACCTTTCTAGTAGATCCTTATATTGCATATTCCACTGTAATGATCTGAATTCTGAGTTTCCCATGCTGGGCTTTCCATTCACATATTTTCTTTTTCTAGACTATGACCATGGTCATCATAGACTAAAAGACCATGGGCTCTATTACTTAAAGGCAGTCATTCCAAAATGGCAGCATATAAATATTCAGAGCTGGTAAGATCTATAGCACAGAGTTGGAGCTCAAGTTTTGCATGTTGCATCTCCAGTTCGTGCTGGCAAAAAAGTCCTGCCCTGAAACTCTGGAGAGTTTCCATCAGCTAGTGTAGGACATGGGTGGGCAACATCCAGGGTTCAGAGGCCCACATTTCCCCCTGCAACCTGCTGTGTGTGTGTCTACCCTACCCTGGACACAGTTGCCACCACTTAAATTGCTGCCAAATCTCCTGAAAAATGGCAGCGAGCCATGAAAGGAATGTACCCCCCCCCACACTTGAAAGCAGAATCACCTCCCACTGCGAAGACTTTTGGTAGCGTGGCTACTTGCAACTAAGACACATGCTCCTGCCTGCCTTGTCTACTTTCAACATTGCCACTTATTTTGGTGTTATGGCAGCAGCAGTGGCAAATTTGGCAGGGCTGGAGGAGGAGATCTGCTCCAAAAATGTAGACTTCGTGTGTTCGTGTGTTCATGTATCACACACATGTATCTCTCTCTTTCTGTTGGTCTTTCTTTCTCTGTCTGTAATATTTATACCCCAAGAAATTCTCAAAGTGGCTTTCAAATATTGTACAAATCACAAGCACACTAGACTGTAGTCTCTAGAACAGAAGTAACATGGTGTCCATAAGGAGGGCACACTGGTTTCCCTTTAATTGTTTCAGAATATAAGGAAGACTAGATCAGGCCTTCACAGGCTTGGGCAGAAGAAGACCATTTCACATATGGATGAGGTTCAAGCAAAATAGATGTTTTTGGAGGGGCTGCAGGATTTACAACTGGATTCCAGTTCCAATTATTAGATTAAACTGCAAAAATGTAGTGCATTTTAGGAGCATTTGTTTTTAATATCTCTTAAGGATCAAAGATTAGGGTACTCATGTGGAAGAATACCATGCAATGAAAGATGTGGAAAAAAGTGAGGATGCCTCTGAGAGCACAGTATGTTTATTGAGCCCCATGCATTTTAGATTTAACTGTTCTTACCGAAAGATCCCCAAATTCTTTGCAACAGAACTGGAGAGCAAAGATTCAGGGTGACTGTGGCTAAGGGCCAAAGCAAACGTTCATTAAAGCATGCAAAGTGGAACTATGCAAGCTAGCTTTTTCTACTCTACCGTAAATGTATGTTGCTCTAATTCTGATCAGAACTGTGACACTCCAGGAGAAAAGGATGTGTTTCAAGGAAAACAAAAACTTCCATTGAATCCTTGGCCAAAACATACAGTATTCTAGTATAAAAGAAAAAAAATCCTCTTGAAAGCACTCCAAAGGTATCTTTCATTCCTACTTACCTCAAAATGAAATAGATCTAACTTCTCCAAGCATCATGCTCGTATGATTCAACGCCAAACAAAACAAACTGTTCCCACCCCACTGCTTTAAAACAAAACATTGAACTACAGTGTCTGTGGAAATTCAGAAGAATTTCGAAATTTCCATCCTTGTATAGTGTACATTTTAATTTGAAGGGCTTTTAAAAGAACTATTATGCGACATATTTGTCAGAGTGATGTAATAACGGCAAATATCCAACCAATAATTGGAAGCTAAGTAAACGAGTTTGTTTAAGTGCCATTGTATGCAGGGGAGTACATTAAAGCAGATCTAAGAGATACTTTAATGGATTTAACATTAGCAATCCGACCTGGGCTCTGTATAAATCAAACAGCATTGCATCTTGGCCTAATGCACACCCACTCATTCATTAGCATCATTCAATGTAGATTATAAATATTAGTAGCAAAAACTTCAGTACCTGAAGAGGCTTTCCTCTAACACAGCAATAATTGAACAATAATGATGACATTTTTATGAATCATGATGACTTGTATTGATTTGCACTTGGGGACTGCAGAAAGCTTTTTCAACCAGTTTACAACAGGAAATGGTTACATTATCAGACAACTAAGAGGAAGAGAGAGAGGGGGGGAGAGAGAGAGAGAGAGAGGGAGAGGGCAAAAGAGGGAAGGAGAGAGAATTGGCTACATGCTGATGCAAGCATTAGACCTTTTTCTCACTAACCATCAAAAGCTAAATACAGCAAAAGCTTTCTCATTTGGAATTCCCAGATTTCCCCAGGGGCACAGTTAGTTCAGGCACCTGTTTAGGCTCAGTCATATGACAACATTTCCTACCATGAGGTGATTCTAGTGATCAAGCATGTGTGTGTTTGAATCAGAAGTACAAGGCTGCTTTATTTTGTAAGATGGTTTAAACCAATGGAAGGCAACTAGAAGAAAGAATCTGATGAGTCCCCTTTTAGTCCTCCATGGAGCAAATGCTGCTAGAAGCACATAAATAAAAACAAAAACAAATAAAAAATAATACAATCCTTTTAAGAATTGCAAAACAGGCACATGAAGATAATTTCACTATATCTCTCTGCCACCCCAAGTAATGCTTTGTGACCTTAACTGAAGCCATAGTTCTCAGTTTTAAGCCCCAAAATCTAGCAGCAGATGACACTTTTATTGTGCAATTTCACTGGTTCATTCGTAGAATTTTATGGATGTCTAGATTTCATCATCTTCAATTTGTTGCCTCATCCATGTTCTCCACCACTTTTTCCATATTTTTTCTTTCTAGGAAAAAACAGATGGAAAAAGTAGAACAGCTGCATAATAATTTTTTACTATCAATGCTAGAAGCTTTCTGAAAGCAACCTGAATTTCTCTGTAACTTGATCAGATTATGCCAATCTTTGCTCAGTTAATTGCAAAGTATGCTCCTCTCATACTTTCAAACATGACATTTTATTTAATTCTTGTGGATAAGAATATCTTTTAGGTTCCTCAGGGCCAAACAAGATGCATCATTAATTGGCTGAGCACAATTAAACTGCATAGTCCTTGCTATGTAAATAGCAGCCACTAGTGGGCTTTCCTTGAAATGCAAATATATCTTTCAAGATATGACTGGTCAGGACAGGGTAGGGAGAAAGAAAGAGGTAACCTTCCCAGCCTTGCTGTCATGCACAGTGTTATGTCTATTTTGGTTCTAAGACACAAGAGTTTTCAGTTTTGCAAGTCATGCTAAGCCACTCTGCGAACAAGCCATGGTAGGTTGCTTGTTCAGGGACCAACCCACATTACAACTGAAAGATGATTGGGCTTGCCGTGGCTTATTCTCCCCTTCCTTCCCCATAGCCTTCCAGTTGGTTCTGGTATGTGTGTCCCCACCACCTCAGTTATTACACTATTTTGTTCCTAGGCTTTAAAAAATCCAGTGACTTACAAATGCACGATTGGTATCATCTTTTTTGTAGTGTTATTGTTGATGCTGTTGGTTGTTCACAAGTCTGCAAGCAAGCAATTACTGCTGTCTGATATAGGTAGACTAGCCTGGTCAATTTCTTTGTTCAGCAGTTCAAAAACTACATACATATTCCTGACTATTAAAATACCTCCTCATACTTTTAGAGTGGCAGACTGGGACAGAGCAAATGGGCTCCCAGCACCAGCAGCACTTACATGCTCCCCATGGGGACCCTTTCATTCTGTCCCATGCAGCTGCCTTTCCAGGATTTAAAAACAAATGAACAAACAAACAGACAAAATGTTTCAGGAACTGTAGTAACTGCAGAGGTAACTTTTCTGAAAATGAACTGTGAAAATGTAACAGGGGAGAATAAGGATTTTCCTTTATAGACTTAAAGCGACGGGATCACATTTTCAAGGGGGAGATACCTCCCCTTTAATGTATGTAATCTTCCTTCCAACCTCAGATATGCAGATGATACCACTCTCATGGCAGAAAGTGAAGAGGAACTAAAGAGCCTCTTGATGCAGGTGAAGGAGGAGAGTGCAAAAGTTGGCTTGAAACTCAACATTAAGAAAACTAATATCATTGCATCCGGTCCTCTCACTTCCTGGCAAATAGATGGGGAAGAAATGGAGGTAGTGACAGATTTTATTTTCCTGGGCTCCAAGATCACCACAGATGGGGTCTACAGCCAAGAAATTAAAAGATGCTTGCTCCTGGAGGAAAGCTATGGCAAATCCAGATAGCATACTAAAAAGCAGAGACATCACCCTGCCAACAAAAGTGCGTATAGTCAAGGCTATGGTTTTCCCAGTTGCAATGTATGGCTGTGAAAGCTGGACCATAAGGAAGGCTGAGCGCCGAAGAATTGAGGCCTTTGAATTGTGGTGCTGGAGGAGACTCCTGCGAGTCCCTTGGACTGCAAGGTGATCAAACCGGTCAGTCCTAGAGGAGATCAACCCTGACTGCTCTTTAGAAGGCCAGATCCTGAAGATGAAACTCAAATACTTTGGCCACCTAATGAGAAGGAAGGACTCCCTGGAGAAGAGTCTAATGCTGGGAACAATACATGGCAAAAGAAGAGGACGGCAGAGGCTGAGGTGGCTAGATGGAGTCACGGAAGCAGTCGGCGTGAGCTTAGGTGGACTCTGGGGGATGGTGGAGGACAGGAAGACCTGGAGGAATGTTGTCCATGGGGTCACAATGGGTCGGACACAACTTCACGACTAACAACAACAACAACAAATCTTCCTTCCCCCATTTTTGGTGCTTCCAAATTGTGCCACAAGATCCCCTTTCCCCTTACTATTATTTCTTCCTAGTCCTTTGCATCTCTGTGCATATTGGCCTATATACCATCTTGACTTGTCAACTTCCTTGTATGACACTGCCTTTGACAGTTGAAAGTGACATGGAATTGACCAGCCAAGACTTCATATAAGCCATCCCGAGACGTTCTGTAGGCGATGGGATAGAAACACTTAATAAATAAATAGGCAGGCAGGCAGCTATAATTGTACAGCTGTCAAAGACCAACAATAAGAATGATGATGATAAATTACAGCTCTAATTGCACATTTGTGAGGCACCAAACAACAGTGACAAAACAACTTCCAAAGTGCTTCTCTGGCATCGTTGGAAGGGCAGTCACTAACAGGATCATAAAGAGCAAGTATGGGTTTTTTCTGCTGCACATGCCAAATGGCTCTGTAGCCAATCATAGTAATCCACAATAAAATCAGTTCAGACACCATGGGCACCAACAACAATGTAACAAGCCATAGATTTTCCACATAGTTTGTGAAAAATAAGGTACAATCTGGAAAATGCTCTTGAGTTCAGATGATACAACAGCCAAGCATGGCTTGGTGTCCATGAAGGGCTCTTGTGTCATATAAACCCAGTCAGTGACTCAAAATGTAAAATATTATACACATTGTTGACATCGCATTCTTCTCCCTGTTTGAAGGTGAGAGCAAACATGGTGGGGCACTGAGGAGAGGGAAGGAGTGGTTTACGCTCCAGAGAGGAAAGGAATAACAGGGTGCAGCATTTTCTTCATTACTGTCCCCAAGTAGAAGGGAAACCCTTCAATGACAGCAGCTCCAGCTCTCTTTCTCTCTCTCTCTTCCTCAGTGATGACTAATCAGGACTCTCTTTCTATCTAAGTCCCCCACACTCCCAAGTTTATGAGTTATCTTTTGACTGGGTTTTTTATGTTCCTTGAGGAAGATTATGTTATGTTCCTTGAGGGAAAGGAATTGTTTTGGATCTTACTCAGCTTTAAATGAGGGCTTACATGGGTGAGGTATGGCTTAAATGGAGCTCCGTGTGCATTAACTCCCCGGTTTGTTTTCTGCTCTGAAGCAAACAAATGACTGGAGACAAATGTGTCTACTTTATGCAATACTTTATGGGTGTTGGGGATGAACCCAGGAGGATGTCGACTTTATCAGGCTCCTTTGGTGATATATAGCTGCTAAATAGCAAAGGCAATGTAACATTGTGAAAATAAGCGATCCATTACTGTGAAAAAGGGAAGGACTCCTGGTGCTTTCCCATCTTCTTCATGTGCATTTGTTAGTAAGGTTACTCCCCCATCCCATTCTGTATCTCCAGGAGGCAGAAAATTAAATATCTCCAAGTTAGGGATACAAGAAATATTCACATAGATTGTGATCTTGAGAGGAGAGGGGAATTGTCTCTTTCTTCATTTTCTTTGCTTGTTTTGCTTTTGTAAGAGATCATAAAAGGTCTGATTTTAAGGAGTAAAACAAATAAAAATGACAGACTAAGGTTGTTCATGCAATGATTCTACTCCACTGAAACTGTCCCATTATTTTAGAATAACTACTCTCTTAGAATCAACAAAAAAATCTGCATACGTTTGTAATTTTCATTCTTTAGGATTTTCCCTCATTCCCTTAAAGAAAGAAGTAGCCAAATTAGTTCCCAGAGTTTCTTTTTGCTAACATCTAATAACCATGCAATTTTAAAACAAAATCTTTTAAAAATCTATCTGATTCTTTGTTGCCTAATTTACTGAAACCTATAAAAATCATCAAGGGCATATTATGACTCAGAATTTTTGCAGCTGAAACACTGATAGTCAAAAGTTCATTAACCATCTCTGAGTGGCTAAAAGTATGCATTAGGAAGCCTAATTAACTTTCAGAAGCTTTAAACAGTTTGGTCCCAATCCAGGGACAAGAGAAGTCTGCAGGATATTTAGGATATAGAAGTCTCATTATGTGACTTCCCAGTGATATTTCATTTTAAACATTCACAGGGCCCCTAACAAAGGAAGAGAAACAGTTTTCCCACATATTTCTTCAGCATCATAGGGAGTAATCCTATTGTCCTTGGAAAGTAGTCTGGGGGCCATAGGGTTCTTTGGAGTCTATCCTCTGAAGTGGTACTTGGTGCTATGTTTTTAGAAGGAGAGCTCCAGGATCTGATTCATTCACCCTCCTACCACCGAAAGAACTGTACTGGCTGCTTTCCTGGGTTGCAAAGTGGCCTCATGGAGGCATTTCAGTGAGCAGGGTGGGAGCAGGGTGCGAGACGAGATGCCAGGATATAGTGTTTCCTGTGGTGTCTCCTACCCAGCCCTGCCTCCATCAGTTGTACTATTCTACAGAGACCTGTCTTGAGGAAAAGGAAAAAGAAGATGACAGATGGTGGAAATCGCATCCATTGTTCCTCCATCCTGTTGACAGGAGCCCAGCAGGCAACAGGATACGCGGAAGCTTTCGAGAACCAAATGTCCTTGTCATGAGTTTGCATCCTATGAAATTGGGCCTAACTGAGTAGGTGCTTCTTGGGCTTTAGTTCTGCTTCAGTTTCTCCCCACTGCAGTCACAATACCTCTCTTTGTACCCCAGTGTTGGTTGTGCATGTGAGGAAGGACATGTGTCCCAAAATGGTGCTATCCGAGCATTATTGGATGCTATCCAAGCAGATACTCCAAGCAGATACTCCATTAGATGCTGCATGCATGGCACAGCATTGTATGTGCTCCTGAAGAGTCTAGCTTGAAAATTGCACTTCATATAGGGCAGATCCGTATGGGGAAACCTATTTCCTGACACTGAGCACCCTTGCTGGATCTGGGAAAGGATACCAGAATATTTAGGTTTATGTACTGGTCAAGACCTCCAGCCACGAATAAAAAGTTCAGAATTACTAGTTTTATATGGTATATATGGTAGTATTTTTGTATTTATGTGTATACAATCTTAAGACTACATCTTGAGAAAGCATAATTACAAAGTGCAATTTCATATGAATAAGAGGCTTTACTGAAAGTGGGTTAAGTTAAGGTTTAGTCATACCTAGAGGAGCCATTGAAATCAATGAGATTTAAATTAGTTAAAATTGACTTCAGTCCCCTTGATTGGCGCTACATTAAATATGAGTAATCCTGGATCCAGCCCTGAATTTGTTCATTTGGTAGAAAAGATGCCCTAGGCTGATACAACATAATATATTTTAAAGGTCTGACCATCAAAATATTTCAGTATTCAGTCAGTACTCCAGAGGTTAACGTGAAAATACTGAAGGAAAATTATTCTTGAACTGTATATAATTTCTATGCACTTTAAAATCTTATTTTATCCTCACATCAGCCTGATGAAGTAAATAATTTAATACTCCTGTTTTTATAGATAGGGAACTGTGCTCTGTTAATCTCCCTGGTATCCGTGAAGTGTCATGCAAGGTTCTTAGGCTTAACATGCATGCACAAATCCTTGCACACACACACATACATATATATCAAAAGGAAAAAGGAGATATGGGTAGGATCCAGTCTTCATTAGAGCCCACTGTTTTCAAAGGGAGCTAACCACAACTAATTTAGTTTAGTTCTAGCCCTATGTTGATTACATTAACATATGTATCATGTTAATAAGCTGTTACATTAAATTTATCTAAGAATCTAAGAACAGAGTGAAAAAGCTCTCCAGAACGTTGCTCCTCATCATAATTTTACCCTTATTTCCCCATCATATCCCTGTTAAGACCTATGCCTCTTCAATTCTACAATCTCAGCCTTTTGTCTCCTCAAATGGATCTACCAGTCACTCTTTGTTATGGAGGATGGGCCTCCCAGGTGTTCACTATAGAGCTAAATTCTCTCTTGCAAATTCTCTTGCAAGCTACTCTCACAGAAAGACTTTTGATTTCTACATGTGAAGCATGGGGGGCAGGCAAGACAGAAATGTGTGAGTGTGTGAGTGGGGACTAGCATGTGATGATTCCTCTTCTCTAGAAAACACTCTCTGACTGCATGGAGGAAAACTTCCGAAGGGAACTCTCATCCCTCAACAAACCTACTTCTTCCATGAAGCACTGAAATGAAGTTTAGAACATGAAAGGCTCCCCACACGAGTCCATTCACAAAAGGCTCAGTCATATAGCCGTGGTCTTTCTTCCTTACATATGACAGGCTTAGGTGACAATGTCCAGTGGCTGGGCATCAGCCCTAAAATGTTGAAATATTCCCCTCAGAACTGGCTAGGATAGTTCCACCTTGTTTTCTTTTCAAACAGGCTGTAAATTATTCCTGTTTTGCCACGTCTTGAGAAAAGAAGACTGAGGGGGAATATGATAGCATTCTTTAAGTACTTGAATGGTGGAGGAAAGCCAGGATCTCTTCTTGATCATCCCAGAGTGCGTGGCACAGAAGAATGGGCTCAAGTTACAGAAAGCCAGACTGTGGCTGGATATCAGGAAGAACTTCCTGACTTTTAGAGCCATGTAGCAAAGGAAACAACTACCTAGGTAGGTTGTGGACTTTCCCACACTGGAAGCATTCAAGATGCAGCTAGACAGTTTGACATACAGTAACTTGGGATTCTGCAGGGGAGGAGGTTGGACCAAAGAGTTGGAGCCTCCCAACTCTACTGTTCTATTTTTCAGTAAGTCTTTAAGTGAGGGGTGTGTGTGTGTGTGTGTGTGTGTGTATGATACTTGTATCATGTATGTATGATACTTGGTTTTAGTTGTGCTTTTACAGTGATCTCTAATTGCTTTTTTGTTGATATTTTGTTTGTTTTGATGTTAATCATTTTGTTTTTGTGGGAAAGCAAGATAAGAATGTTTCAATTATATCTCTGACTTTTTATTGTAGGTCACTCATTGTGTCAAGGAACTTTTGTTTTAAAAAATGAAAACAAGGAACATTACTCAGTAAATGCCATGTGTGTTGATTGTGCTATATACATACAAAATAATCATTAAAAGGAAATCACATCTAATATTTAGAGATAATTGTGAATAAATAGTAAGAGATCTGGCAAAAGAATATTAATGTTTCTGAAGGCCAAAAAATACAGATGAGTTTAAATTGTTATCTACCAGATATGTCTTGCTTAGGTTTTTTTATATTATTATTTTAGGGTAGGCACAGGGTGATAATCTGTGTTGGAACCCTAACACTGGGGGTAAAGAACTTTTAAGATCTGGATTAGGCAGCTTGCATGTACTTTAGAGTAAAAATGAAAAACAAACTGTATTGCTAGCCACCGATTGAGAGTAATGTCTGTTTTAGCCATTAATGTTGTGGATAGTGTCTTGACTAGACAGTTGCTGTGGGCCAGACCACACTGACTCCATTTTACTCACATCCTAGATATAGAAACTTCCCTTTCGCAATCACTTGCAGGTCTCTGCTACAACTAACATGCAGTTGTAATGCAGATGCCCCTGGTGAGGCCTTCTTAGTTCCAAGGTTCCCTGCTTAGCTAAACAGTTGACTAGTTAACTGTCCCAGTCCCTAAACAATATAGGAAGTTCTAGCTTTCATCTCAGAATTGGGGATGAGTCATTACCAGATAGTCAGTAGATGGGAAACAAGAGATTCTTCAGGGATCTCTTTTCAGGGGGGATCAAAGGAGAAGCACTGCCCTGAAAAAAGAAGTTGAATGTCCTTCTGTCTACCAGTGCTAAGAGCAGCTCTCCCAGGAAGTAGAAGAGCTTGACACAGGCACCAGAGGAGATCTCATCAAA
The DNA here is from genome assembly GCF_004798865.1 of Varanus komodoensis. NCBI lineage: Eukaryota > Metazoa > Chordata > Lepidosauria > Squamata > Varanidae > Varanus > Varanus komodoensis. Next base: position 46,229,252 of record NW_025336087.1, on the reverse strand, counting down.
TTCTTTCTTTCTTAGTACTGCTAAAAATATCTCTCCCAGGAAGAAAGAAAGCTTGATGCAGATCAGAGGAGATTGCACTAAGGTTTTTCTCTGGTACAAGTGCTTGATTGTAGGTTTCCCCAAAAGGGTTGGGGAGAAGACCTAACCAAACATCAGAAGAACTTATCACAGAAATAGTAGGTCTTCAAAGAACCTGGTACACAGCTTGCACAGTGCTATGCTAGCTGAACTGTATTTCTCATTTATGATTAAGATGATGATAATGATGGGAATTGCCACTATAACAATTTATTTCTTTGCAGACTAAATTCTGAATCCCTAATAAAAATATTTTTACTCTGTTTCTCCCAAACCCAATGGAATCATTTGCCAGTTGTTCCCAAGGGACCAAGAATGTCTGGGGACACAGGAGACTGGGTTTGTTTTTCTCTTGGTGGTGGCAGCCCATAGGGATTCATTAGAAATAGGACTCAAGATCTTAGTCTTGCTATCTTGCTGGAGTACTAGCCACCTGCCCCCGCCCCAAATCAAGCTTTATTTTTTGTAAGCTTGTTTTGGAATGATAGACAATTACGGAGTCAGAGAAGGCTGAGAGTTATGCAGCCTGTGAGATTAACTGCCAAGTTATATCATCATTCCTAAGTAGATGTGCCAGCCAGGTGTGTTCCCCTCTGTCAGGCATTATCCCTTACTCCAGATAATCACAGCCTGTTGAGTGTTAACAGCATGGCATCCATGAGTCCGTCATTGCTTGCTCCTCCTCTTGTCACAGCAGCTGGACTGAGACTGCTTATGTGGCAACTCTGTGTAGGCTACTTAAAGAAAGTGAAGGTGGTTTATGGATGTGTGAAGGAGAGAGGAATATGGGCATGGTTACAGGTTGATGTTTCCGCAGAAGAAGATTGCAAATGGGATCGGAAATTATTGGAGAGATTATAATGATGTAACAGTCTGGCAGTATGGCATCATTTACAGAGAACAGTCCTCTATTTGAAGGGCTACCCTGAGGATTGCCCTTTATTTTGAAGGTATCCTCATTTTGAAAGGGTCTTTAGCAGGTTCTCCATAAAGATACCATCAGAAGAAGAATCTGGGCTTTGAAGTTACTTATCAGCAACACCTGGATAGTTAGGATACATATAGGTCACCTAGTCACAGTCTTTCACACTATGGTGACATGAACTATTGCTATTTTTGCCTTATGGGGACTCATGAGTCATGTACCCTAACTTAGTACCTGATCAGCAGTTGACCACTGGAATCAGTTGCCAGATCAAGGCAATTGATTCCTATTTTAATAAGACCAAATAAGACTTCTTTTCTTCGGTGTGTCATAGTCAAAACTAGCCCACTATTATGAAAATCACATATCTTAGGCAGGCCACTTCCAGTCCCTTTAACTGGTGATTTTTTTAGGGGGTCGGGGAAGGGAGACTGCACCAGCACTGTATTAGAAAAAATATGGAGTCTAGGCTGAGGCCAAGGTTTGATAATCTGACCATGGTCAAAATAAAATTTTGTCTCTATTATTAGAGACAATACTAACAACAACAACAATAATAATACAGGTTACTAATGAGTTCTATTCCTTAGAAAACAGAAATTTGTCTTTAAGTCAAATTTGTAAGTTGCATCACACATAGCTAGTTCTCCACATTCATGGGAGTTAGGGGTGCAGGGCCCCCATGAAAGTAGAAAACCATGAATATCTCTACCCCGCATTTGCCCAAACTCACCAGTTCCTCCTCTTTGTTCTTTCCCCTTTTGTTTTCTCTCTCTCTATGGTGATGACATTTTCTGTATTTCTATTAATTTTATTTTTTTTCAAATTAATAGGCTTTGGGCAGTTTATTCACAAGTATGGGTTGAACTCAGCTGTTTGTAACTCAGGGACTGCCTGTGTGTAATCAAATGCTGGTCTAAGAATATTTTGAACCATTCCACAGAATTTTCACAATCTACCTGGATGGAGTTCCTGGATGAACAGCAACAACAATAACAGTAAGAAGTGGACTGCAGTTTAGAAGCTCAGATTTAGTGCCTATGATGCTTGATGTGCAGAAATCAAACATTTAAGAATTTGTTCAGTGGGGTGGTTCTTCAATCCCATTCCACTTCACTGCTTAAATGAGAAGTAAGTTTTGAAACAAATTGATTTTGTAGCTTTGTTGCTCTAGTATCATGTAAGAGGTTTAGTTTTGGGAAAAGAATGCAAATTCCTCTTTTCAGTCCTGCCATCACAAGACTTCAAGATGCTACCTCTAGGGCTGAGGTTTATACATGGCATTCCCTTTAGAGTGTGACTGGCATAATGTACTCAATTAGTGCTAATGTCGTTATGATGGGCTGCTAGGGACTGCTAATCCATTCTCATAGGAACAGAACACACAATCAGAAGATGCTTTTGAACTCTGAAGTGATTTGAAAGACTCGGGAACACATTTGTCGGCACATCAGTGCCACCGTTTGTGCCCCCGACATCAGGGAGACAGGTTTTCAATCAAAACCTCTGACTGGATGTATGATGGAGAATTTAAAAAGAAAGGGGGGAAAAGACATGTTCAGCATTTTTCCTGACATGGATTCTGACAGGAATTCAGCCAGTGCCATGAATGATGGAGGCGGCTGGAGTGAGAACTGGGTGACCTTCAGTGGAATGGAATGCCTATGGGGAAATTTGTGTGAGTATAAATCCATGTTAGCTTAATAATGCTTTCTTAATTTCTGTGACGAATCAGAGAGTTGAAGACCCTTCTGCAATGTGGGTGACGTATGTCTTGTTGGGACTTTGCTGAGGGGGTGGGTGGATGCTGGAAACGGGGATGTTTATTTCCCTGGCCCCTTTATTTGCTTTGTTGACAGAAAATCCCTAGTAGGCAGTTCTGCTCTTACAAACCACCCTTCCCTTCTTTACATATCCCCCCTCCATTCCGTTGTACATGTGCGCCCATGCGTCCTTCCACCTCCATCCCGTTCTGTCAGTGGATACTGTCCTTGAACTAAACAAAACCTCGCAAGCTGTGCCACGAGTTGAGTCACTTACCTCTGTCTCCTGAGAAGTTTATCTCCCTTGACAAGGTTTTGTCTAGTTTTACTGGCACAGGCATAGTGACAGTCCATGCATGCGGCAGCATGTGACCTGAGCCACTCGCATCAGACTGTGTAGTCGTCAGAACTGTCACACAGTCAGAACAAGTTAATTCAACATGAGGAGCGGTGCAGGCTGTAATAATACCAGGCCTCTGGAGAGGGTGCTGTCATACAGCGTGTACAACCAGCTGCCCCAGCTGCTTTCCCCTGCGCTCAGGAATGTGCGCTGACAGGCAGCAGGTTTCCTCACAGAGATGCGCCTGCTGCCAACGTGCATGTTAATTGTCTGCCCACTTGGGGGAGCAGGCGGCTTCGATTCCTCTGGTATGGAGAAAGCACCTTTTGCTTCTTGCCTGACGAGATTCAGAGAACGCCTTGTATGTATGTCTCATGCATGGGACAGTCGGGAAAGAACTGTTGTCTTTAGCCACAGGGTGGCCACGTGTCTATTCTAAAGGAGGCAGACCTCTACTGGAAGGCATCCTTTATTTGAAGGGGTGGCAGCTCAGAATCCAATTTAAAGATGAAGAATCATAACCAGGGAGAAGGAGAAGGGCCTTAAAATTGCCTGTGAATATCTATACATGTCAGCTGTTTGTCCTCTGAAATCAACTGGCAGGACATTCAGGACAGTCAGAAGACACATGCATTCACACAGTAACCTGCCTGCGTAGCTGTCCATTGAGCTAGCATGTTGAGTCACCTTTGCTAACTGGAAAGGCACAGGATCGCAGCCAGATAGGATACCATATGTGGAAGCAGAACAGTGGGCTGGACTCACCCCTCCAACTCCGCTGCAGTTCTGTTCTATTCAATACATAGTTAAACATGTGGAATACAATCAGGATGGTCAGTCAGTGTTTTAGATGACTTTAAAAAAAAACCAGGCAGACAGATTCATGGAGAAAGGCCTTGTTAGCCTGATGGAACAATGGAATCTCCATGTTTGCAACCTGTCCACTTTGAATACCAGATGGTGGGGACAGCCTGCACTGGGGTGCCTGCCTTGAAAGCTCTCATGGGCATTTGGCTGGCTGCAGGCCAACAGACTGGTAGACTTAAATATGCCATTCATGTTAGTCTGGACAAGGCTTTGAACACTTGGGAATACCCTTTCCTTACTAGAGGGTTAATCCTGGCTACTGCCACAATTAATAAATACATATCAAGATCTTTATGCCACAGCCACATCTTTATGTCATATCCATAACATATTTCATAATGTTATGAATTTGGGGACCGGAGTAAATAAAGGAAATTAAGTTTTAAACATACAACTTCATTTAGTGTGCACATTTCCTTTTGTGTGCAGAGCAAAGTTGTTAAAGTTTCATTTTTTAAAAAAAATCCCAAATAATCACAACATTAGCACTTTACCCTGAATGCATGAGCAGTATTGTGCCCACTCATTCACCTGCTTTCACCTGAATGTATTCAGCAAAATGTCTGAACTGCTGTACAACAGTAAGGGCATAGGCTAGGGTATGAATGTGCCTACGTAGTACAGCTTGTTTGTCTACTCACACTTTTATCTGAACACATGGATGTCAGCAGAGGGGACAGCAAGTGTGATCCTGATTTCTTCCCTCCAGGCAACCACAGAAGGTGTAAAAAGGGTTTTTTTTAATGGTAATTTACCCAAGCCACCCGATGATTCCATCACTCCCCTGGTATTTAAGCCAATGACTTCTGGTGTCTTGTCTGACATTTGCTCCCCTGAGACCAGCACACAAGCTTTCAACTGTGGCTCTGTGTTAGTTTTTAGTTTTTCTAGCTCATGATAAAAAATGATGAACACTTTGTCTATGTTTTTTTCTTTCTTTTCCTTAAGGAAACAATTGAATCTAAGCTCCAGGTGCCATTAAAAAACATTTAAGTGTATTGACCTTAGCAAATCCAGCTTCTTTGATGCCAGGAAAGCAATTTCTATGAGATGAAGACTTTTCAGCTCTTGATAAGAGATGAGGAGGGGCTGCTTCTTGTATATGAATAATTTCTCACAGGAAAGTGAAATCTAACCATCCATTTTAGGTAGATGAATTCTCTTAAAGTCTAAATATTCTCTTAGAGGGAGAGAAAAGAAACGAGGTCACAAGTAACAACGAAGCTTCATAGCTATATGGACAAGAACTTCCCAGGTTTAAATGTAATGACAGAAAACAATATGGCAGGGTGTGTGTTTTCAAAGACTATCCCCCTTAATTGATATCACAGGTAGGTTGTGATAATAGCAGAGTGTAACAACGGATAATTTTCCTTCATTCAAATGTCACATCTGAGTGGCATAGCATGTGTCCTTGTGAAGAAGTGATTGGGAAAACATAAAAGATTGATCTATGTGACAATTTTCTCTATAGGGATATCAGGTGTTCTTGGGTTTAATGGAAACATGACTTTTGGGGGAAACCTGGACATATCCCCCTGCAACTCTCAATCCCACGTGGACATCTGTGTGGTTTTTCTAATTGTTTCTTGCTATTTTATTTTATTATATTTATTTATGCTGATTAAACTATATGAGTTCTCTTCAGAGAGGAATTTTAGTCTTCTAGACTCCATTGATCAAAGTATAGCTCTTGTTTGCCCTTATGAGTGTTGAATGATTCCATTGTTTACACAATGGTCTGAGAAAGAGGGAAGTTTCTCCCTCCCTCCCTCTCCCCCCCACTCCCCGTGATAACATGAAGTTCCACTGGGATGAAACAATGGAAATCAGAAACCAGTATCTGATTGCGTGCTACTGCCTCCCATTGTTTCACCATTGTTTGTACCTTGGATGAATGGAACTGAATGCAGGATCTGAGCTGTGTAGTTTCCCTACTTTCTCACATGGCACTTACTACTCCTGAACATAGTATTAAGAAGTGCTTCACAATAGTAACTGTGAATTTTGAGCTGGTGTGATGTGGTGGTCAGAGTGTTGGACAGGGGCCTGGTAGATCTGGGTGATAGTCCCCACTCAGCCAGGGAGCTAGCTGGGTGATTTTGGGCCAATCACTCACTCTCGGCCTAACCCACCTCACAGGGTCAAAGATAAAATTGAGCTATGTAAGCCACCATGTGTTTCTCACAAGAAGTGGGATGTAAATGCAATACAATAATAATAATAATAGTATGCTGAAATTAGTTCTCTTAATTGTCTAGTGTATCTCTATTATAACTGAATGACATCACTGATAAAACATGCTTGTTCTTTTTCAGCACAATGCAATGTGAGCAGAGATGAAGCCAAACACAACTGGTACTGCATAGTGTAGCCTGCTAAGACTGAAGACTAAGCATAGACTGAAGACTACAGTAGATGTGAAAGTGTTCGTGTGATGTAGCTGTTTTGGTTTTTAAAGCAAATAGTTAGCATGGTCCAGCTGGATCAAGATCTGTTCACAGTAGAAGGATCCTCCCCGTGCTGCTTTTCGATAGGTTCTTATCCAGCTTGGGCACCCCATTCTGGTAGTCCTAAACAGTTTGTGTCCAGGTTCCATATAAACTTGTCCACAATTGGAGATCAAAGCTAGGAAAACCTTATACAGGGTATAAAACCTTCTTGGTAGTGGTTCCTTGATTGCGTAACTCTGTTCTGATTGATGCCTCTCCATGCCCTGCAATACAGACCTCCAAGCAGCCCTCTTTTTATTTTCCTTGGTCCATGATTCAGTTGAGATTTGATTGGGTGCCGATGTTGATGTTATTTTTGTATGAATATTATCTATTGTGCTATTGTGTTTTGTGAACTTAAATTTTGTATGTCACTTCAGAAGTGATTCACCTTAAATTGGTTTATATTTTTTTCAAACAAACAAAGAAAGAAATATAATTTTTAAAAAGAAAATAAGACATGCAAGGTCATGCAACATGAATAAAGTCATATCTGGTTGAGTTTTCACTCATTTACCTAAAAATGAGTGAAAGTACACAACCTTAGAATTCCTTTTTGCAGATATTTAGTTCAGTTTGATTTCTTAATTCTGTGTTGAGTTTAGCAACAAAGTACAAAGTAATAGAAATGAATACAAAAGTAAGCAATGAATCAGTGTAAACCAGTGAAGAGATTACGTTCAGTTCTAGATAAAACATGGTGTGTGACCAAAGGAAATAAAATAAGTTAAAGAATAAAGTAGAAGCACAGAAAGATGTATTTAGCAATGTAGCTTTCCAAAAGGATTGATGGGATAAAGGGATGAGGGATGGATAATAATTATTAGATTCTATTAGAGGATACAATGTGGCATATAAGACATTAATTCCGAGGGAGCCTCTGGACTCTAGAGAACCAATTTCTGTAGGAAAGAGCTAGTTGCCCTGTACCAGTGTAGCTGGTATTGCAGCTGGCATTGACTGGATATCTGCCAGTACTGTACAACTTCCATTGATGCACTTTTTAAATACAGTGCAACACAGTTCATCCTTTTCACTGGAAACTTCTATTTTAAAGGCTTTGTAGGACAACCTGATCACCACATCCCATTAATGCTCCATAGCATAAATCACTCTCAACAGCAATCACTTTTTCCATTTGGGAACATTTTACAGCTTCCTTTTGAAAATGGCTAGCTGGTAAACCAGAAGACAACAACAGTGACAACAAAGGGTGTGATTGCATTGTGTCTGAGAGACACAAAAGGAGAGGGTTAAGGATATGCATCATGTTGAGTGCAAAAGATATTGGGGCTGCTTGGTTGCAAGAGAAGCCAAAACTAGAAAGGAATTGCCACAGAAAAATTAAAAGTGAAAAACTGTTCAGCATGTTGAATAGCATTCCCTGAAACTGCACATAGAGGAAATAGCAGAAGATGAGCTATTATAGATGTTATGCCAAAGGAATAGGCAGGCAGCCTTCATAAAGTGGCTATAATTCTCAAAGGAAATGAAAGTGTGTAGCTCCAAGTGCCAAGTAATTTGGAGGCTAATTCTCCTTCAGACGTCAGGTCAGTGTTCCTGAAGTTTCACATGTATGAATCGAACTCTCGGAGGACCAGGTAATGATATGTCTGAAGAAAAGAGGCAGGAGATGGCAACAGCGTCTCCCCTGCTCTCTGAAGTATAGGCTGGGAGGAAAGGACTGCCATTCTCATCTCAGGGATGAGATGTTATTACCACTTCCAGTCCCGCTGTTGGCAACAGAAGCACATGGGAACAGAACAAATGTAACAAAAAGCACACAATCCAGAATCACAAGCCTATCAGCTCCCCTGTTGACAGTGGTGTGTCTCATGAGGTTCAATTTATGGTGGAGCTCTCCATGGATCCCGTATCACAATGTCACATTAGGACTCCAAAATAAAACTCTGAACGGTTCTATTTTTCTTTAAATAACTCAGGACATGATCCTATGCTCTCTGGATGGCCATAGGAGGGATCAGGAGACCACTTCTAACAGCAGAAATCTGTTTTGAGGTTCAGCCTCAGAGTGCCCCCTAGGCTCTTGTAGCTGGTGTGATTCTTTCTCAACTGAGGCTCTGAGTTTGCAAGAAGGACCTCAGAACTGGCTTTGCAGGGGCTATTCTGGGGGCAGGGAGGGGAGAACTGAAGTTCCCTTGGGATACCATGTATCTTGGAGGTGTCCTTGAGAGTCAAAAGTCTTTTGCAATCCACAAGGAACATGGAGGCCTTCTTCACCTCTGTATGTCTTCCAGTCTTGATAGGATGTCTGTAATCCTCTGGGTTTAGAGGCTTATGTGCAGCTACATTGGATAGTGCTGCTACAGTGGTTTGCATTTCTTATTTTATTCAGGCTAGAACTAGCACCAGAGATACAGGTCTTCACTAATCCCATTCTGAAAGAATGCATTGGTGCTGCAAATAACTTGCCCAAGAACATTCTTCAGGGTCAACCCTAAATCTTCTGGATTCAAAATCAGACCATTCTCTTCAACTGAAGCATGAGCTCTGAAATTGGACTGAGAACTACCCTGCAGCAGCAATGGCAAGCTAAGACTATTTCTGGACTGAACTACTTCAGGATGAAAGTGATGATGGGTGGGCTGTATATTTGACTACTTCCTCAATCTTTGCAGCATGTCAAGGAGTGGATGGGATTTAAAAGCTTCTTGCTGACATCTAAGCTTTCTTTGTGCATGGAGGGCTACTGCCTTTTTTAAAAAAAATGTGGGGTGTATTTCATCATACACTTTGAATTGCAGTTTGAATGGAACTGTCCAGGAACAGTTTTAGCACATAAGCTGAAGTTTCTATAGACCAGCCCTCAGTGTTTTAGTCAGAGGTCTGAAATAGTTAATGAAGGTCCTTTGATCTTTGCTTTTCCCACAGCTGCCATAATTTTTGCTCACTGGCATCATAGCTGATGTGTTCCATGAATGAGTAGCTTGCCAAGTAGCTTCCTTGTTTTAAAAAAATGCTTATTTCATTGCTAGGACAGTCTCTGAATGCGCAGACCACAGACTGTTTCCCATGCAGACGAATGGCTGTAATGGAAGACCGCAGAGGCGCTCTGTCAGGTGATGAAAATATGGTTTCCGCTCACCCGGCCCGAGTTAAAGATGCCCCCGAAGGGCCAAGCCCTTATTCTTGTTTCCTTTTGGTGTGGCTGAGGGGGCCGTGCTTGAAAAAGCAGCCCCAGGTGGTTTGGCTTCCCAGTCGGCCTGCCCCCATCGCCACCTCTGCCTCCTTGTTCGTATGGAGGATGCTTGCCTGAGTCAGAGCGGAGCTGATCAGACCGAGGCAGATGGCGGGTCCAGGTGATGAAAATATGGTTTCCGCTCACCCGGCCCGAGTTAAAGATGCCCCCGAAGGGCCAAGCCCTTATTCTTGTTTCCTTTTGGTGTGGCTGAGGGGGCCGTGCTTGAAAAAGCAGCCCCAGGTGGTTTGGCTTCCCAGTCGGCCTGCCCCCATCGCCACCTCTGCCTCCTTGTTCGTATGGAGGATGCTTGCCTGAGTCAGAGCGGAGCTGATCAGACCGAGGCAGATGGCGGGTCTCGCAGCGGCCCCTTCAGCAGCTGCCTCTGCTGACAAAGATACTCTGTGTCTCCTCAGCTGAGAGAACAGGCGAGTGCTGGAAAAGCCATTGAATATTTCATCTGACATGAAGTGATGAAGTGATTTTACAACTTACTTATGGTGATTAAATTAAATGGGTTCCCCTTCATGTATATTTCATCAGTTGCCTGACTTTCTTCTCTTCCTTTTTTGGCCCCCTAACCGTCTTCGGCTGACTCGCACACGTATGTCTCTATTTCTGTGGAAAGGCGGCCTGCACACACGCACGCACGCGTGCACGCGTGCACACGCGCAGGGGATGCGTGGGGCTGAGCTTCATCCCCTGCGCCACAGGGAGTCGAGCACCGCGGAGAGCTCCGCCGGCTGCAGGCTCGGCGCGGGTGCGCGCGCCGCCGGGCAGCCGCGCTCTGCCTGCGCGTGCACCGGCCCGCCTGCCCCTCTCCTTGAGCGCGCGTGTGTACGCGGGCGCGCGCTGCCTTTACGTGCACGCACCCAGTTTGCTGCTAAGCCACTGCTGGAGCTGGGAGGGAGATTAGCACGCTGCAGATTGCGTTACGCTGGTTCTCTCTGTCCCCCCTGCTCCCCCCGAAGCTGCACTTAGCCTCTGGACATTTTGAAAGCACTCACAAGGTGTGGGGAAGTTCTGATTAAAAAAAGCTCTGACACTTGTGCATTGCTGCCTTGTCAATGTGGATCATGTTCCAGCTGATCAAATTGGCCCTTCAGGCAGGCGGGATCGTAGATAGCTCGCTTCTTTCCCCCACTGCTAGAAGACTTTTCTAGCATTTTCTTCAGCTCAGCCTGAATGTGAGGCTACTGGCAATGTTAAATTTGCAAATTAATTAAATTCACATTCATACATGTAAATGGCTGTTCCCCCTTTCCCTTTCAGGAGGAGGTGGCAGGCTGAAAGACAAGAAAAGCTGTTGTAGCTTTCCCTGGTGCTTCCTCCCTCCCCTTTGACTCAACACAATCATGATATCTGCCAGCTGCTGAACAGATGTGCAATAAGACTGGAAATAACAGCTGCTTATTGTATAGCGACAGTTCTGTTGTGTGGCTTCTGCATCCCCAGGCATCCATTTTTTATTCAATTCTCAGCTATTCCCTCCATATTATTCTGAACTAAGACGCTCCTGTTTTTATTAGTAACCCAGATAGGAGAAAAAGAAGAAGAAAATGAATCTCCCTTCAGAGGAGAGCAGGCTTGTATAAGTGAAGTCCTAACACCTTTACAACATACAATTTTATTCATTTCGATGCATGCAGCAGTCTCTTAGTTTTGATGCTCTGACACAACTAAAAAACAATGTCTTTTTCTCCTTCCATCCCTGCCTCTGTTTCTCTCCATCTTCCTCTATTGCTTTCCCTCTGTCACATTGTAGATTGCAAGCTCCTTGGGGCAAGGAACTGTCTTGTTTTCTGTTTTTTAAAGTGCTATGCATACTGATTGAATCATGTTTTATATCCAACCATGACATTCAATAATCATTTTACTACATGCAGATGATGATATATTTTGTTTTAAATTGTGAAGCACCGAGAGAACACTGGGAGATGGATGGATGGCGATAGATATAATTTATGTAACTGAGACGATCCACTGAGTGGTTCACAAAAAGGAAAACCATAAAGAGTAGAAATACCATCATGATCATGATGATGTAAGGTGATCATGGAACATCATGGCCCTAGCATGTAAATGCACAAGGAAAGGTAGACAGGAGATACTAAAATAGAGGAGGTGACTTAGAAGGAGAGTGAAGAAGAAAGCCTGATTATGGGAGAAGTTGTGCCAGGTTGTTTCTGAAGACTTGAGCCTATTCCTCAAGGTTATACCTTTTAAGAGACAAGGAAGTGCTCTTGTCTTCCTTTTGCTGCATGCAAATACACACAAGACTTCGTTCTTTTTTTCTTCCATACATGGCCTGGTAAATTTTCAGTGTTCCCATAGTGCTTTCAGAAAAATGTTGCTATCCCCAGCTTTCTAGCCCCTGCAAGGGTTATCCCTCCACAGTGAAAGCTATGAAAAAACTTGTTTTAGTGGCACCTACTGATAAGTGTTAGATTATCCCAAGTGTTAGATTATACCTATGGGTAAAAATGAATACATGGAGAAAGTAATGCTGGTTTCTCTCCCTCTCCTCCTACCCAAATGCCATGCCTTGATTAGAAATTGTACACCCTGATATGTATAAGCTCCCAAAACACAGTCTGTATTCTGCAAAGATGCAAAATGCACATTCAGAGTCTACATGTGCAGATATTATTAATGCATGGAGGTCAGGGGCATGACCTCCACTTTAAACTTTCTGATAAGGCTTACAGGTTCATTTTAAGGCACAATTTTCAGAAATGCAGTTTGAAGTCATTTTCCATTTTTTAATGAGTAACTGATGTGGCTTATGTGTTTGTGGGATCTGCTAGTAGTGCAACAAGAAGCTAATAGATCCTGGAGCAAAGAGAAAGGAACAAAACACTGGCTTCTGGATCAGCATAGGGCGTGATACTGACAAGCTCATTTTTAGCATTACTGCTGGAAGAGCAACTCCCTGTTGCTTAAGCAGTGGATGCCATGAATGCAGTAGAACCAGCAAGGGTGCAGTGTTGGATACTGGATATTAGTAACTTTGGTAAAGGAATGTGAGTGCTTTTGGGCTCATATGGGTGGCTAAAACAAAATCAAAACCTTTTGTTCCTTCTCCCTAGAAATGCTTTGATATTTCAGCAGCAGCCCCAGAAGCTGGGGAAGAAGAAGAAGAAGGAACGATAGTGATTCTAGTCCACATGGAAAAGAAATCCAGATGTACCAAGATGCATGTTCCTTCCGTCTTTCAAAAATGGAGCTTGCAAGCAAGCTGCTAGACTTCCACTGCAAGGCTATCTGCAGTGCAGCCAGCCTCCCTCCCTCTATTATACTGCGAGAGCTGAGCTTCCCCTACCTCCAATTTATTGTTACAACCCAGACATGGGACTGTCTCTTAGCAGCAGCAACAGGTCCAAGGACAGCAAGCCTGTGTGGCTCATAATCAGTTCCTTGGAGGCTGCTGTTTGACTCATGAACATCACACCTGGCTGCATCTACTTCCTTCTAATCTGGAGCAGGGGCACTTCATGGTTTAGGGTTAGGGATGGGGGTGGGAATTGTTCCTTAATTTTGCAAGATTTGAGCCAAACTTAGTTACCTTTCAAAACCCTTACTTCTCTGAATTTTTGCAATGGAGTTTCTCTAGGCAAAAGTGGAAATGCCAAAATGCATGCTAGGGGAAACTGCATATACTTGTGAAAATAATACTGAAAATGAATTTCACTGGGAAAGTGCTGGCAAAAATAAGCATTTGGAAGAAAACTGGGAATAAAGAGGTATGTTTGTAGGATAAAGACACGCAACTGTGAACACATTTTCATGCAAGCTTTAACAAAAATTCTTAAAGTCTGGGTGAACTGAATCTGATATTGCAAATCTGAGAAACTGAGAGAACCAACATAGAAAGATTTGTCCATATCTATAAAGGTAAATTCAGATGGATTTTTCATAATCAGAAAATCTGATGACATCTGCTCTTATTCCTTGACTGATAAGAACTAACTGCAGATGACTGCTGCAAATATATAAAGGGCTGAACCTTCTATGCATGTGCAGAAGTCATCTGCAAATGGTGTAATGTCATTCAGAAAGATTCCCATGAATGTTCACAAATTTCTACTTGCATTAACTTCAAATATCAGAAGTTTCTCCATATTTGAGGTTAGACTTTGGGAAAGTAAAAACTGGATAAAGAAAAAGTATTGCAACCAAACAAATTACCCAGGATAATGGCATAAGCATGACCCTGGGATGAGAATATGAGTCTGTGAAAATTGTACTGAAAAGAGCAATCATAGGCCAGTCAGTTTATTTTAAGGCAATAAGTAGAAATGGACATCCAAAGGGCAATAGAGGAAGTAGTAATACACAGCTGAAAGGGCCTGTCTCTTGCAAAAGATGCAAGTTTGTAAGAATTGTCACAGAGAGTAAATTACAGCAGATTTCCAATATTGAACAAATATGTCAACTGACCTTTTTTCCATTAAATCTGCTTTTTGCTGATGAGTCAGTTTTATGCTGATGTACCATGCTCCCCCCCTCCCCCTGCCCCTCACACACACTTAATGCATCCTGTACTGTTTTTGTGTCCTGGCCATTTGGTTTTCATTTTCCAAGATTCGAAAGTTTAAAAAGAAGATTATCATCTTAATTCCAGTGCAGAATTTGTGAGCAAGGAACTACATGGCCCAGGCCAGGCTTCCCTAGGAGATGGCCATTGGCCGTGCTGGCTGAGACTTAGGGAAGGTGCAGCCTGACACATCTGGAAAGCACCTCCTTGGGAAAAGTTGACTTAGGCAATGCTAAATATTTCTCAGTTTTTGTGAATCAGTGGTAAAGTAGAATCATCTACCTGGCTGTGTAGAACTTGGATTACCAAACTGGAATCTTTATAAACTGTGCCAGCTATACCTAAAGCACTGCAGCCTGCACAGTGCGGCTGAAGATTTCTAAGCAGCAATGATGGCAGGGAGGGAATGGTCCCCAGTATGCCAAAGGCTGAGGACCTCATTGGCTCATGCTGCATCTGCACTTCCTCAGTTCTGCCCAAGCCTTATCTGCCTACTTGCCACCAAGTAGCACCCACCTACAAATCCAGCCTTCTGAAGCACTCAGTGACTGCATACAAAGTTCAACCTTCTGCAAAAGCATCACTGAATTTAAGATAAAGGGGGAAGAAAACAGAGTTTAATTGGAGCACAACCATCACCACCTTAATACCATGATCCTGTATAGTATTATTATGAATTACGTAGCCTCATTTGTCTCAATTGAACTTATGTCCATAGAATGGCTTAGTATTGGAAGGTAGATTGATAGAAATTGGGTTTCACATTTGTGCTCTCATTTCTGTCCTATGAGTAAATAACTTAAATTGTAGTAATGCCAATTGTGAACATGATTTGGGAGCAAATTTCCCCTTCTCCACCACTACTTTTGCAAGCATCCAACTTGTTGGCTATGGACCAGAAGTGATGTCGTTGTTGGCTAGCACAAGTCAAGTGGTAGCAAGACATAGGCTAAGCCAGGAGTAGCCATTCCTCCACTGATGAAATATGAGTGGGCTAAGCAAAAGCCCCTTGGGAAAAAGCTGAGTCCAGGATTAGGATAAAAGTACTAGAAGATCTGCAGCAGCAGAAGAAAACAATGGTACCTATTGCTGCATATGAATCAGACTATTCATTTGATTTGATTTATAAAATGTCTTTATACAAAAAAGGCACTCAGGGTGGCTCACAAACAATATAATATCAATTTACATGATAAAACACAATAACATACAAGAAGACTTAACAGTTATGAATAAAAACATCACCCAAACCGCAGATCCACTTACAGGCCAAAGGCCTTCTGGAACAAGTGGTCTTTGCCTGTCAGTTGAAGGAGCATCTTTCACTTCTCCTGGGGGGAACACCACCACTTGGAATAGCTGTTGAAAAGGCTCTCCCTTGGGTCACAACCAAGCTTACCTCTGAAGGTGGAAGTCTTTAAAGAAGAGCCCCTGAAGGAGATCTTAGGAACTTGGCATGCTTGTTTGGAGAAAGCAGTCTTTCCCAAGTCGCACAGGGCTTTATAGATCATACAAGCACTTGGGATTCTGCTGGTAAAATGGCTGGTGTCCAGTGCAGCTGTTGTAACAAGGGAGTCACGTGTTCCCTGTACGTGGTCCTGGTCCACCATCTAGGTGTAGCATTCTGGACCTGCTGATATTTCTGAACAGTTTGTAAAGGCAGCTCCATCTAGAGGGTGTCCCAGAAGTCCAAACAGGGTAAGTCAGGTACACATGACGATGGACAGATCTGACCTGTAGGAGTAGGTGCAGCTGGTGCACTAGCCTGAGCTGGAAAAATATACTCCTGGCCACTACAGAGTCATTGGCACCCAGTGGTGTCCAAGAATAGACACAAATGGTGAGCCTGAATCTCGAGGGGGAGCATAACCCTTGGCAGCTTCACTGTTCCATGATCTACATTATGGCTGGCCAAAAGCACCTCTGTCTCATGTGGCTGAAGCGTGAGATTGTTTGCCTTCATCCAGGCTGTTATTGATATTGAGTACCAACTTAAAATCACCTGAGCTCCCAAGACAGCACTTTCCTCCGATATTCAGAGCTAAAAAAGAAACAGAAAGGTCCCACTCTGAAAAGTGTTCAATCATTTTGCCTTAAAAGCATAGTGGTGCCCTCACAGATGTTTACTCAGGAATAGGTCCTACTATGTTTGGTGAAGCTTACTCCTAGGTAAGTGTGCACAGGGTTGCACTAGCTGTAATACATGTTAATCAATTAATCAAGTAATTTTGTCAGAAATTTCAGTGACGTGTGGCCAGAATGGAAACTCACAAGACCTATCCTAGTGGTAACTAGCCTGCTTATTGCAGCAATGTCTGTTTGGTCATCATACATACATACATACATACACACACACACATAGTTGCATACATATTTGTTCATACCTTGCAGCTTCCAGACATCTGACATTTACCGTGTGTGACTCTTCCGTTGAGCAAGTCTGGCCAACCCTGCCAAAGTCTGTCCACTAAGGTCATGAAACAGCTTCTGTGCTATAACCAGTCCTGAAGCTGGCCAGGATTAATATGGGTCTGGATAATCCATCTCTCTCATTGAAAAATCCCTGGAGCTGAAAAGCCACCACATGCTCCAGCATCTTGCCCAAGAATGAATATTGGAGAGCTGCTGAAAATTATTCAGCACAGTAGAGCTCAGGAAATTCACAAAAGTATTTACATCTTACTTAGTAATGAGCTCTTGGGGAGCTAGAGAGTATTTCTGCAGTCCCAACAGAAATCATTGCTAGAAACCTACCTCAAATTATCTCCTAAACTACCTGGCTCCCAGTACCAGCCTACAATGAAATGATTTAAATAAGAGCTAAAATGATAATACTTTTGATGAAATAATGAACTTCATATTAGCTCTAACCTGTTTGGAAAAGATGGAGCAAATATAGATGGCCAACAATTTCCCCTCTTAGGCTTGTTGATACTGTCATTACAGCCAAACCCATGGAAAGTTCCATGTTTACTGCATAGGTCTGAAATCAATGAGACACAGAAATGCTTGAATGTCTCCCAGAAATTGTAATGGGGATAGCAAATGCAGCTCTATGGAGGTCCCTCAGAAACCACTTTTAAACACCAGCATAATTGACTGGGTAGTGTACAAAGCAATCCATGGAACAGTATTGGGATTGTTTGAATCAATGGACTGGACTGGAAACCAGACTGAGACATCTAGAGAATTCATTGCTGTGTTGAGCTTTGAACCTATATGTTTTGCTTCCAAATGCAAGTTTCTTTTCTTCATTAATGTTGCTGCTGCTTTTATTGATATGCAGAGCAGCCCATTGACATTAATTGGATCATTTCAGGGTTCTATTGAATTCTATGGAACTATGATAGTTTAAGCCACATGCAAGCTGAAATGGCAACTGCTGTGGTGGAATGAGATCATTTTGTTTACAGCAGAACATTGTTTGCTACAAACAACAACACCATAAAAATCTCACTTAGACTAGGAAGCTGCTACAGGAACGCAACTCCTTTTCTGGCTAAAAGGGCTATGTTTTCCTATGCAAATGTAGCAAAGCCCAGAAATTAGCAATGACTGCTAAATTAACACACTCGAAGAGCTTGGCTGGTTCTAATAGGCAGTCAAATGGTCTTGTTACATTGTAATGGTGCCAAGCTAATTGAAGTGATTACTGTTGCTCATGAGCAGCCCTTTTGAAGTAGAAGTCTTTGAAATTATCCATAGACGTTAAATGTCAGACAGTATTGTGTAATTATACTTTGTAAATGCTGAATGTCATAAGGCATCACAGGTAATTGAGGTTTACAGAGAAGAGCTTTATCTAAACCTAATTGGGCATCAACTCTTTGTCACTCTTTCTAAACCTAATTGGGCATCAACTTCTCCTCCTCCTCCTTCTCCTTCTTCCTTTTTTTAACCAAGGGACACTCTCAAGTTTTCCTAACATCCCCTTCTGACATCATCATCAGATGGGAACAGCAGGTAGGTTGAAATCCCAATTCCTTAGCCCCAAGGTTTTTCCTCAGTCCATCACCAAGGTTACCAGTAGGATCAGCTCTGGATTTGTTGTGGGAAAGCTTTCTTTGCTCAGTAGCATAACTAAGACATTGAAAACAGTATCTATAGGAGACATGATACTAGAAAGGTTGAACACGTTGGGTTGGATCCAACCCTGGGGTGCCACCAGTAGAAGGGTACCACCTGTGAAATGGATTTCCATGTCCTCTCGTTTTTCTTGTAGCCCTCCTTGTGTACCCTCTGGAGAAGATTCAGCAGGTGTGTAGAAGCTGCAGTAAGGAGGAGCAGATATGAAAGCCCCATTCTTCTAGTGGTATCCTTCCAAGCCCAGTGATGATTCTGGGTCCAAATCCTGGAATGTACAAAGAAGGCAGATTTAGAACGTTGCTATAGAATTCTATATGGGGTACCTGAAAATTATCTTTTAAGTCTCAAAGGGGAGCAAGTGACCCATTGAAAAAAATTAGTACTATTCAGTGCACAAAATGAACTGGATTTCACATTTCATTTATTTTTACAGGATTGATGTGAATCAAGTTGGGCTGGCAAAGTTTCCTCACCCCTGCCCTAATGTCTGACCTAAATTATCCCCCCTGCCTGCCACAGTCATTTGGAAGAGATTCTTTCCTGCACACAGACGAGTAGTTCGCAGGCATATTTAGAGACATGTGTCCTGAGCAAGTGTGGTAATAATATAATGAATGCTCTTCACAGTATTAAAAATGATTCTAATGCCATATTAGATTGTGCATGGGCACACCATTATCTGGATGAATCTGCAGTACAAAGCAAAGGAAGAAAAGGTAAATGAAATTTGTGTGGCTGATCAAAAACAGGAGTGTTTGTGTCTAGAATTATCTTCTGAATCCCAATTTTCTCACACATGGCTACCTCTAAATAGGCAATCTAAATGTTAGCACTAAGGCTGAAGAGTTTACACTAAGATTTTAAAAAGGCAAATGTTTATATAACAGGGAAAAATCGGTTGTATCTGTCTCATCTAGGCAAGTTACAGCCCTTTGAAGATATCTTTGCTGCCTGGGAGGGTGTACTTTTTTTTCCAAGTCACAAATTCCAAAACACCCATCATGTCTCAGGTAGATGAAAGGTTCTAAAATAAAATATTTTAGATTGAAATTCTTCTGATTACAATAAATGTGATTCATGACAAAAGAATCTTGTGTGTGTCAAGTGTGAAGGTTTGGTGCAAGTGATACACCTAAAACATTCCTAAGCAGTAGAATTGGGGATTAATAAGATCAGTGTGAGTAGCTGAGTCTAAACGAGGGTTGGATGGGGTCAGTGTACACAACCCTGTTCCACTTGGCACTTCTTGGTCAACTATAGCGACCTTAGTATATGTAGGACTGAAGGAAAGTTACTTTCTGGAAGTATTTTTTGCCTGAAGATACTAGCAACTGAGCTGTTTCCTTCAGCCTCCATCTAGGGTTTTAATCAGATGGTTGTAATGTTTAGTTGTAATGTAGATTTGCAATTTGCATTAGATAAAATTAGATTAGGTATTTTGTAGAGGGAAGGAGAAGAAATTACTTTGGGGTATATTTTAATGCAAACTTAATTTCTCAATTGCAAATCAATATATGACCTGAAACTCAGGCATCCTTTGATGTTTGTATTTCTCCAAATTTTGCAATGAATTTCTCCTATCAAAAAACGTGCTACCAAGCCAAAATAGACCTGTAGCTCAATGAGAAAAGAGTGCCAGGGAGTGATATGAAGCATAGCTCTTGTAGATCCAGTCATGCATTTATCAGCATAATTAAAAAAATCTTGCTTGGAAATGATTTCCATTGAAAATAATACAGAACAGTTGTAAACAAATGTATTGAGCAAATTTAAGAAGTCGATGCATCCAGAAAGGGGCATGTCTAGCATCAGACAGCTGGAGAATTGTTCCCACACCCTGGCCACACCTCAGAAACGCCTTACTTGGAATTTATTGTGTTTTTTCAAAAGGCATGTTCATTTTACGTGTCAAAGGAAACTATGTGTGATGCTTAAATATCCAGCAATGGAATTAAATCTGAAGAATGTTCTTGTTCCATAGAGCAGGAAAGCTGATGCCACCCAAAGTGGAATGAGCTAATTCACTCCATAAGCAACTTACCAAACTCATTAAATCACAATATATATCTGAGCTGTTGGAAGACAGTGTGGTGCATGAAGAAGGTGGTAGTAGAATGAAACTAACTGAGGCCAAAGAAACTAATCCTGAGTAGTACGCCTTGGAGTATCCTTACAACAATCTCAGCTCATGGAGCCATGGAAAAGGTAATGTCTTTCTACACCTGTGATAAGACAAGGTTCTTCTTGGAATGGCTTTTGGTAGGCAGCCCTCAGAAGTGCAATTGTGAGACAATGCCTAATCAAAGTGTGGCTGGTCTGCTCACAGCCATCTTGTGACTTAGCTGCGTCACATGGGATGTTTCTCCATTTTTCTCTGCTTTCATCTGTAAAGAGCAACTCAACAACACCAGTACTTCAAGCAAGACTGCAGAGCTTAGAAACACAGAAACAGAGTGGGTCAGAAGGGGTCTCCTGGGCCATCTAGTCTGACCCCCGGCTCTAACTGGCTCCACTCACGACATGTCCACCATGTGCATGTCTAGCCTATCCTTGAACACCCTCACCGATGGGGCTTCAACCACCTCCCGTGAAAGCCCAGGGTTCTAACTGTCAGCTTCTCTGGAGGTATTCCTTTAGGCTAGGTTGTCAGACCTTTTTCAGCCTGCGAGTTGAATTTAATTCTGGACAAACTCTTGGGTGTTGCATTTGTGACTTGCGGGGCCGAAGGGCAAAAGAGGCAGGGCCAAATTACCTGTGTATTTAACTTTAAACCCTTATTGCTACTAACTAAGCCTTGGGGGAATGGGAAAAAAGGTGGAAAGGTGATGCTCTTCCCTCTGGTGAGCTTACCTGGTGGCAGACAGGTGGGTTGCCACCATTGTGCTTCCTGTGATGCTGTGGAGAGCCAGAAGAGGAAAGCATGGAGTGGGTGATAGTGGAGGATCCCCCAGAAAAGCCAGGAAATTACCAAACAATAGACATGTGGAAAAGGAGAGGCTAAGAAAGGGTGCATGGCCATCTGCAGAACCCTGGAGGACCAGATCTACCCCCAGGTGAGCAATATCTTTGGCACTTAGGCCTGAAGTTTGACACCCCAACTTAAGGTCCATCTCTTCATGGAGACTGTCCCCATCCCAGCACTTCAAAAACATTAAATGTGTGTGTGAGTGTGAACATGTACATAGCTTGTTTTCTTGACAAAATATTCTAAACCACTGAGAAGATGATTTCCAATGTGAAAACAGAAACCATGAAACAATCATATGACTTGAAATCAAGGAGTGAAAAATATTATCTGTTGTGATTATATATAGGAATATAAATTACATGAAAGACCCATTCTTTCCACCTTTCTTAAATGACTTTTTTTTAAAAAGCCAGTTCACAATTAGCACAGGTATGCATGTTAAAAGAAAACCCATATCATTTATTTGCCTTCAATTATCTGTTTATTTACTATATTACAGTGTATTTTAAATCCAATGAATATTTTATATATCTATTCAGTGTACATTTTTTGAAAAAAATATTTGTTCTGTCTCTTCTGCAAACAATTGTATCATCAGCACAATCTCTCACTTACCTGACCATAGGTCAGCACCTTAAAAAAAGACAAAAAGAATGCTCAGGGTCCTATAAAGTTGGCATGCTTCAGTCTATGCTTGCTGTCTACTATGTTTTACAGCAAACTGTCTTGTATGTCGCTTATACGATGTATAAATCCCAAATAGAGCCTAGAATCGCTAGCTGGCAGAAGCTCATAAAAGATTCAAGCAGGACTCTTTCTGAACCTTTATACATCCCTTTAACTGGAGATGTTGGATTGTTTGGGACACAATCTATATGCTACAGAAATCACTGAAGGTTTAGAACAAGTAATGCATTAACAGAATCTTTGCACTGATGGATTGATTTAAAAATTGAAAATCAACATTGGAGAATCTACCAAGTAGGTGTAATAATTTAACTTGCTCCATTCACTAATATACGGTTGAAAAGCACATATATATTAAAATTAACTACATCTCACAGAGGTTTGATAAAATGTTCTTGTCTAAAGCAAGGTATTCTTCCATAGCTCTACTGAATATAAAAGGTATGTAAAAATGATACACATGGGGTTCAGTTCAATTTAAGATGGATTAGCTGCTGAAATGGTGGAAAGAGACTTCCCTGCTTCCTCTTTTCCATGATAGCCCCTGTAGGCCCTAAAACTGCCATCCAAAACGTCAGGAGACCCTGCTGAATAGGGTGAACTTGTATGTAGAGTAGGGGACATCCTCAGAATTGGGCACAAGGACTCAGAATTGGACTCTCTTCTGTGAGGAGAGCCTTTTCTCTCACAAAAGTTTTGCTTCTCTTGTTAATTCATCAACTTATTAAAATGAATTCTCACCTTTTTGCTACAAATGCTGCTCAGACAGCTAACAGCAGTAAAGTATACCATAACACACAAAATCTGATTCAAAATGAAAAACAGAATCCTAATGTTAAAAACTGTCAATACATTAATACTAGGGATGGTTTATCAAATTTTTCAAGTTCTTTCCTTCCTGAATGTGAAGAACTTTGTGATTTTTTATAAAAATTGAATGGAACAGAAAATTGCACCCAATTGCACCAGTTAAATCTTGCAGGTACAGCACAGAGGTGAGCATGTGCATTTTCCTGCCATTAAGTATTAAGCACAAGGAGCCTGTCAGAAAAAAAAAACATGGCAACCCAATAAACACTAACATATTGGACTTTAAGTGGGCCTGGAAGGACAAATCTGTCAGTTTCAGTTTCTCCCACTTATTCTTTTTCAAAAATTCAAGACTTTGTGGATCTTGGCAAATTCTTATCAAAATCAAAAATGGAAATGAAATTCTTAATCAATAGAATTAGCTAATCAATATAATTAGCACATGCATTGACAGCAGAGAACTAAACCATTTATCCTGTTCCTTAGTGTATGCCATAAGAAACTCAGACTGACTTTGGACTGCCTTGATGGAGAGCTGGGTTGGCACAAACTGTATTTAATTAATCAGCAACAATATTTTAAGGTGTTTTGAATCCCTGGGTGGGATTCCCAGGTTGCAAGTCACTTGTATTGTCTTCAGAATTTTGTCTTCTTTTTCTTCTTCTGTTGTTACTGCAGCCATACAAAAGTAGTTCTGTACAAGGACTGGTCATTCCACAACAAAAGGAGAGCAGGTGGCTACCATTCTCAGTTCTATGTCCTTCCCAGCTGGGCAATTTTTCTATTAAAATGAAGACAAAAATAAGCAAAAAGTATAAGCCAGGCAACTCCTAGTCATCTGGGTCTATTTCCGTGGTAGCCCAAGCTAGACACCCTCAGTTTATCCTTCCCGTTTCTCTATTTATCAAATATTTATTGTCAACAATGGGCAGTTCTATCTGCACACACTGCAATTGGATAATGAGATAGTTAGGTTTACTTCTGTTATTGATGGTGGGTGCTGATGGCATGAATAATTTCCTGTCTTTTGTAAATGGAATTTAATTATTGATGCTTTGTTTGGGCAGTGATAAAGGTGTTAGCAAAGTACTGCCACAGCAGTATGGAATTCTTAGTTGTAGCTGATTGGCTAAATATCTTCTATATATTGGTGGAAGTGAAAGCTGCTCCATTGACATTTTAGTTTTCTGTCTGTCTTTCCCTTGCTGTAACCAAAGAGATGCCTCCACAGTTCACGTTTTGCCTAGGAAAGATGTACCATGTGAGTCAGAAAAGGTGAGCTTAGTTAAGCTTGCAATCCATCCAGACATCAGTAGAAGGAATGTAGGAACAGGCCCTGTTGGGGAGAGAGAAAATGGAAATATTCTTGGGGACTTTTTGTTCATGTATGGAACAGAACAGAGACTTTTTGCCCATGTGTGAAAGTTTTTATTTCATGCAAACAAAAAGTAAGGCACAATGTCTGTACATGCTTGTGTGTGCACAGGTGTGTGTGAGTGATTTTTCCTCTGATCAACTGTCTTGCACCAAGGGTTACTGGTGAACTAAAGATAACTTTGCTTCCTGCCCTTGTAACAAAGCCTAAATTCTGTGCTGGCTCTGCTGAGGAAGTTTACCATAGCTCTAAACTGGGCAGAAGTAGTTCCTTTGTACATGATTCACTCCAGCCTCCATGTATGCCTACTGTTTCCATTCCCTTTTCTCAGAAACCTGCCCACGAAGCCCCAGCACAATGGATTTTAAGGACCTTTTACAACTCTGTCCTTTTCACCATTGTTTTGAGTGCTGTCATCCCCCTCCAGCACACCCACTCCCCATCATATTGCCCAACAATTGTGATGGGAAGGAAGGAAAAATAATGTGGGGTTTCTTCTTCCACATAAGGAGTTGCACTGACCCTTCTAAAACATTGCGGTTTTGAGTGGGGGAAGAGAGGTGCTTATTTGTAATATCCTCAAAAAGTAAAGGCTGCGCTTGCACAAAGATCTCTGCATCTATTATCTGAAAGCTGGATGGATTGATCCTTTCTGAAAGGGAGCTTACCCTGCAAATTTGATCTAGATCAGCCACAAAATGTAGAAATGTATCAGCGGTTACACACACACAAACACACGAGAGAGAGAGAGAGAGAGAGAGAGAGAGAGAGAGAGAGAGAGAGAGAGAAGGGAGGCATGTTGAACAAAACACACTGCACCTATCTTTTCTCAAATGTATCAGGTGCTATCCTCTCCTTCAGTGCCTGAAAATGTCATCCATTTCTGACAAATAGATAAAAAAGAGGTACATAGAAATAGAAATTTTTGATTTGTCATGTTAGTCCATGGAAGGCATAAGTCTTAGATTCTGGAACCCTGACTTGGGTTTTGTACCCAGCCTCTGAATCACTCTAGGCAGAACTGGGCTACTTTCTGAAGCACTAAATCAGGGTAAGAATTGAATCTTGTGGTCTGTGCACAACTCTAGCATTTATACTGAATAATTATATCCCAGTTTTCCAATTAAATTGTTCAGTTCACACTTGATTTTTCCCTTTTTTTGAATGTCATGTTTTTTTCTTGTTCCTTGGAGGGTTTTTTTTTTTTTTTGGTCAATGCCAACTTCTTCATTGACTTTCTAGGCACCAGTATTACAATGCGTTTCTATATAATCAATATGTTTGGAGGTGGCATGCAAGAAGGAGTGGTGCTCGGTTCTTAAGAGTTGGCAAGTGGCAGGATGGGCAAAGCCCATTTACTTTCACCCAAACAGTGGATGAAGACCTGCGTTCCAGTTTGCACTGAATGGTGTAGCTACATGCTGGTGAGGTAGATGGCTCTTTAAAGCTTTCAACTGTAGGCAACTTTGAGAATTCTGGTGGATAGTTTTGTGTTGCAGACCACCCACCCTGCATCTATGTCCCCCTCAGATAAAATGAAATTGCTACAACAGGCATAGTGATTAAAATATTTCACTAGGAGGCAATTAAAATGTTGCCCACTCAGCCATGAAGTCCATTGGATGACTCTAGGCCAATCACAGAATTGCAGCATAACCCACCTCAAAGGGTTGTTGTTGTGAGGATAAAAGGGACAAAGACCTTGAAAGCTGCCCTGAGTTCCTTGCAAGGGGAAGAAAGACAGTATACAAATGTAATGTGGTGGTGGTGGTGGTGATGCTATGGTTAAATGCATCTTATTAGCAAGCTAAACCAAATCCTTTTAGTGTTCTGCAGTAAATACAGAAGTCCATAAGAGGTCAAATTTCCTTGCAAACCAGTTAAATTGGGCTATTTTAGCACACTGCAGCCACATTAGACAGCAACGTTGAGTAATTTTTTTTATTTTATGTGAGAGTAGCAAGATGTGGCAGGGACCACATGTGGCTTATAGGCTGCATGTTGCCCACCATGGATATATATTAAGGATTTCAGTCTGGCTACATAATATGCTTAGAATGACTTGTTAGCTCCTTAGATCGTTTGGGACTGGGGCAGCTAAAAATCTCAATGCTGATATGCCAGTATGTGGAACATAATGGGAAGCTTTTTAGGATGTCCCTTAGGTCTGCAGCGGTGCCATGGATGTAGGCAGACGAGTCTGGGCTGATAAGGAGCTATGGGATGGTTCTGAGGCTGGAATAATGTGCAGCGCGAGGTGCCCTGTAGATACAACAGTTGTGAAATAGCATCAAGGCTCACACTGAGCCTCTGTTCTGGATCCCCCATGAAGCGAGCAGATGCCCTTCTGCCCCAAGAAAAAACGACTGTGAGGAGCAGACTTTGCTACTTCCTCCTTCGCCTGCTGGCCACCAAACCCACGGAGTCACAAAGCTACGCTAGCAGGGGAAGATAAAAGGCGTGCCGAAATCATCTCTTCCCTAGTCGCAGTTAATAAATCTTACATGCATCATGCCGCTTCTCCAGCCGTCTGTGCTTCCCCGTTTTCTTTTTTATAATTGGGGAGGGACTGTCACTGAGAAAGCCCACCATATTCACGGGAAAGATCATCAAGTACATGCAAGATCAATAATGTAAAAAAAAAAAAAAATGTGGTGGAGCCGGGGGAGAGGAAGGGAAAAGAAGATC
The DNA here is from genome assembly GCF_004798865.1 of Varanus komodoensis. Classification (NCBI taxonomy): domain Eukaryota; kingdom Metazoa; phylum Chordata; class Lepidosauria; order Squamata; family Varanidae; genus Varanus; species Varanus komodoensis. The sequence goes on along the minus strand of NW_025336087.1, from coordinate 46,202,437 downwards.
TCAGACCAATTATTTTCCTACAAAATACTTTAGATGACAACAGGGCAGCCCCCAAAGGGCAGCGTGTAACAACTGAGCCTAATTAGAATGATTTCAGTGTAATCATTAACTAGCATCTAACACCTACGAGAGTATTTCTGTTTAAACTAAAACATGACCTGCATGGTGGAGAGGCCTTGTAAACTGTCTACGAAATAAAAATGTGACAGTAAAGGTCAGAGCGACACTCATTTGAATTTCAAGCGGGAAGCAAGTCCACTGTTGGTGAACAGCAAGGGAGTGGCGGCGCTCCCCCCACTTTTGGGGCGAGCTCTCCTTGCCAACTGCGGCAGTTGGGAGAAATCCTCCAGGACTAATTATTGAGGCTGAAAAACAACTATGATTCTCTCTCTCTCTCTCTCCCCTTCTCCCCCCCGCCCCCCCCCGCCTTTGGTAAAATGTTCGCATCCTAATTGCCCCATGTCAAAGAGATGTTGGGTTTTTTTCTTTGGGGGCGGGGAGGCTTGTTTGTTTGTCGCTGTGGTGGGAAGGTCATGAATCAAGACAGCAAAGTGGCAACTTGCGACAGGTTCCAGCCACCTGCCTACGACATCTTCCTCGGCGGTCTTTCTAATCACATCGCCTTGTCGTCAGTGAAAAGCAGGAGAAAGGTTGGCTAATAAACTCTCCTCCCAGCAAGAGCGATGCTCACACATTTGCCTTCTGACGGGCTGCGTAAAAGCAGCGATCAAGTCGGTGAGACGCAACTTGATTTGCAGGTCCCTGGTGAGATTTAAGAAGGGGAAAATGTAAAGCATTCAGGGAAGGAAAAAAAAAGCATGCAAAATGGTCTCTTTTCATTTTTCTCTTTTCTTTCTTTTTTAAAGAATGCATTTTAATGTCAGAGACAGACATCATTGCCATTATTTAAAACACACACAGACACCCCTAACTTGGCAGCCAGGGTGTTATTTATTCATTTGGAAGCATTGCAAACAGCCCCCTCCTACACACCTGCGTGCCCTGCCCCATCTATCTAGTAGCAGAGACCGCTCTTTCAAAAAAGTGCAGCAACGATGCAGAAAGCAACCATTTCTCCCCTCTTGTTTCCAATCCCTCCAAGTCTTCAAAAAGTGCAATAGATGCTCAGGTTCCTCCCCCATGCCCTGCACTCCTGGGAATTGGTTTAAAGCTGAACTATAAAATGGGCTACACTATACAGCACTAAAGTCAACATTTTCTCGCCTCGTTCCTATTGTTACAGTTTTCCCTCTCCAGTGTTCAGCTTTCTATGCCTCTTTTAAAGCTGAGCTTTTCTGTTCCTTTCCTTTTTGTTACTTCATCATTTGTAGTGCTCCAGATCACATCGCATCATCAGCAAGCATGGCCAAAGACTCTTTCCTGCCTAAGAAAGAGCAGCTAAAAAGTTAAGGTCCCAAGGCTGGGGATGTGACTTTGGCACCTGAGGCTGAAGACTCCCAAAGCACCTTCCCCCTTACCTAGCAATACAAATACAACAAACTTACATTAAGGCAGAGCTTTGTTAGGCTGCCTCCAGGTGGGGGCATCCATGAAGAGTTGCGAGGAGTGCCACAAGGTCTGCAGCCCTGCATTTTTTCTGGATGGGCTTTCTGCCCATGCAGTTAGAACATCTCCTAGAGGGGGGGAAGGAGGCTGGGGCCACTGCAGGATTCCTCATACCTCGGCCATCCGAACCTCCATTATGTTCTACCCCTAAGGTGCCCCCTTTAAACCCTCCCCAAGGGCACCAGGGCAGTTTTTTTTTTGCAGGAAGTGGAAGATGGGGGAAGCTGGAGCTCCGATTCCAACTTCCAAAGTCAAAGAACTATGCCTGACCTTGGGGTTGGGAATCTGAACTTTATTATGGCCAACCAGATAATGTCTCGGGGCCTTGGGACTGTTCCCAAATTAACAATTCCATGCGCTTTCATGATACCCAAAATCTTCTGCCTTGGGAAGACACCCCATTCTACATGATGGGAGGGATGGCCCTGCTTATTGGCGGCCTATGGTATATTACAGTGAATAAATGGTACATGAAGCCTAACTCAAGAATAAAAATGGCCCCAGGAGAACATCTTGGATGGATCCAAGGAATCCCTTGACCAGATGAAACTGCCTTATGCTGCGCTACACTCTATGCTGAGTGGCAGCAGCTTTCCAGGGCTTCTGATAAGGGCCACTCCCAGCCCTGTAGGGGATGCCAAGGATTGGTACCCTGTGCACGCACAGCTGTGGCCCCTTCCCCAAAGGACACTCAGCGTACTTGGCCTCTAGAGAGTTTTGTGCATGCTTAATAAATATGCTGGCTCTGGCAGAGAAGAGGGAGCTGCATTCTGATCCAACAGTATAATCTGCATTCTTTACCAGATATGAATGCCAGATATGAATAGCCATTTAAGCCAGAACTGGTTGAAATCAATACATAATCAAACTAGCGCATGTTGATTAACAAGTGCGAGCCATTTTAAGCAGCAATGGCCAATTTTAATTGAATGGGCTGTGAGGCAAGAGTGCACAAACTTATATTTTGGAGGTTATTTTGGTTCTGGTGTGGGAATGGGAAAGAAAATACTGCATGTGTTTATTTTGTCTTATGAAATGCCTCTCTTCCCAACTGAAACAATGAAAACATTTTTTGTTTTTATACCTTGCTATGTTTATTGCATCATGTAAAATTATTCTCAGCATTGCTAATATATAGGGCAAGATGAATCTGTCATATTTTTGGCACCCAATTATGATGGCCCTCTTGTCTGAGACTTTAACAACCTACTTGGCCACCCAGGAGCCAGAGGGGGACCACCAGGTATTTTGCAGAGTCATTTTTTGTTATTTCTAGTTATTGCTTGTTTTTCGCTGTTTTAAACTTTTATTTTCCCCCTGATTTTCTGATATTTTTATTGGATTTTTATTGCCTGTGTTTATGGACTGTCTCATAAAACTGCACAGACAGCTTTGGCTGTGGGCTGGCACAGAAATAAAACAAACAAACAAACAAACAAACATGGTGGTTTTCTTTGTCTTAATTTCTCAACTCTGTAATAACATGGATTATGCTTCCACCCAAGTTGCCAGTTCAAGGAGCAGTTCACTGAACCACATGACTCTACTTCAATTCTCTCTTCATTGGTGCCTGAGATGCTCCTGAGCCCAATTCAAAGAGTTGGCGCTTATCTTTAAAGGGCTGCTTGCTCCCACCTGATACTACCTGAAATCCTCCAGGGCAGTTCTGCTTTGTGTTTCACCTCCATCCGAAGTTAAATTGGTGGGTGTCTGGGACAGAAAGAGCCCAACCACTGGAATTGCATTTCCAGGGAGTCTACTTGGGCCCCTTCTCTCTTAGCCTTTCAAACAATGAAAGCAATTCTTTCAATATGAACTTTCAGTGTCCTCTAATTCCGGAATTCCTTATTAACCCTGGTTTGTTTGTTTATTTTTGTAAATGACAACAACAACAATAATGGGTTTCTAGTTTTAATTTATGTGTTTGGGATGCTTATTGGTTGTTATTTATGATATAAATATTTGTATAAGCTGCTCTGATGACCATTTGATTGCCCAAAACATATATAATTACTGAGAGAAAATAAAATGCCCTTCACTATCTCAAAAAGACAGCTATAATGAGGTTTCGGTGATATGCAAATGTAAATTCAAACACTTAATTACTCGGCTAAAAGGCAGCTGTTTAATCAATTAAACAGTCTTTAATAGGCTGAGAGTCCTAATTAATATCCATGTTAGTAAACATTCTATTGGAAGCAGTCTTAACGAAGTCTGAGTTCCAGAGAACAGTTCATTCAGTCATAGGTTGTGTGGAAGACTAATATATCCAGTTTGTAGAACACATTTTTTTAACTGATGTGAGAAGCCAGAAGAGAATGAACACTTGGGTCAGTTCATGCTGCTGGTAGTAACTGCATATGAGGTAGGAATTTACATGTTCCTTATTCTTGGGGTGCCTGAATATATGGAGAGCATGAGAAAACTGTACACTGTGAAGCAGGCTTATATTAAAACCCTGCATGTGTGAATGCAGCTTCCGCCCTCCTTTATAAACACCCCCTTAAAATGTGGGGGGTGTACCTACATACTGGACATGCAAATGTCACCACAGGGATAGCAGTTCTCTGTGACCCAGAAAGGGACACTTCAAAGGGTGGGAAGTGTGAACCATTTTCAAACAAGGTGGTTTGCCAAATAAGTGATTGGAGGCTCCTACAGGAGCCAAGTAAAGTCTCTTTGATCTTCCTGTAGTCCTCCAGGCGTTTTGGCTTACCTAGCTAACATAGCCAATGCTGAGGAGTGATGGGAACTGTAGGCCAAAACCTCTGCAAGATCACAGGTGGCTCACTCCTGACTTAAACTCCATTAGAGCATGGATGTCAACATGCTTTCAGCCTGGGGGCCAAATTCAGGATTGGAGAAGGGTCCCCCTTTTGTTCTTATGTGTACAATTAAATTGTGGAATTCACTGCCATGGGAAGTGGTTATGGCCTCCAATCTGGATAGCTTTAAAAAGGATTAGATAGATTAATGAGGGAGGAGGCTCTCAGTGGCTGCTAGCCTTCTGGGCCACGTGCTTTCTCCTTTACCGGAGGTGGCCTGCCTGCATATCCCAGATACTGTGGAGCTTGGGCAGGAGGAGCTCTTGCACCCATCCTGCTGGAGGGATCCTCTGGGAAGCTGGTTAGCCACCATGTGTATGGAGTGCTGGATTAGATGGACCTCTGGTATAACTTTCCTTATGTTTTTATATGCGCTCCCCAGAGAGGTCCACCTGGAGCCATCATTTTTTGTTTTTCGGTGCCAAGCTAAGACCTTTTTATTTAAAATTTATTTTAATTGCTAAATTATTGTATTTATTAGGATTTTAAATTAGCCGAGAATGCACCGGGGGTTTTAAATGTTTTTTTTCTTTTAAATTGTTATATTGTTATTGTTTATGGTTTTTTTTTTTGTATTTTTTGTGAGCCGCCCCAAGGTTTTGTTGAGATGGGGGCGGCATAGAAATGTTTTAAATAAATAAATAATTGAAATATATTCTTTTGGGCCACATTCCAGTGGTGGGTTGGGTCAAAGGTAAGAGCGTCAGGGCTAAAGGCAAAGAGGTGGGGATAAAGTGTTAACAATACCACCCTATTTTAGCTGAAAACTCTGGTGAGCCTTAGAACAGGACCTTCAGCCTCACATAGTAGGGAAGTGTTGGAAAAAACCAAAAGATCAGGAGGTGGGAGAAAGTGGGGAGGGCAACCTGGAGAACTCCAGGCTGTCAGAATTGGCCTGAAAGCCTGAGGCTTGACACCCCCTCACACACACTTTAGTTTGTCCCTTTGTCACAGCTTTGGAGCTTATCTCCCGATTCATGCTTTTATTCCTCCGTCCTTCCATTGCTTGTTGGAGGTGGCAGTTTTAGAGAGCCTAGCAGTGGCTCATTTCTGTGGTTTGTCATCTCATAGGGATTTCCAAGGTTGCCAATTTCCATCTGGCACATGTTGGCAGCAGGGTCACCTGACTAACATTAAGGCTCGTTATGATAGAAACAATCACTGAAATTGTCTGCCTGAGTAAACCATCTTTCATTTAAATGGGACATGTAGAAGCTGAAGGCTTAACAAACTGAAGTGCCAGGCAGGGAAATGATTTGGTGGCATTACTAGCTACATGAATATGACCTGCAGGCTTGATGTAGCCAGCAGACTGGACTGCAAATGTGTTCTTTTATGCCACCACAATAAAATTATTATGGGAACAGACAGAGATCAATTAAATTAAATTGCAATTTAGTCACCTTGCCACTCCTGCCTCTTTTTCTTTGATTAGATTCAGGCCTCTTCCTGGTATATGACATAAGATGGTTTGCCAGTTGTAATCCTGATTCGTTGTTTTGTTCTAGTGCTCTTTTTTCCTTCTAGCCATTTATTAAACCCAACCCAACACAACAACCTGCCCTTAAGCACAATGGTTATATAACATGCATTAGACCCATTGTAGACTTTCTCATGAATTTAAAAATCCACCTAAGTCAAAAGGGGTGCTTCTTTGATCTCAGGCTTAAAGCTTAACCCCACAGCAGTCTTGTTTGTAAAAATATCAAAAATCAAATGAAATGTATTTTCCATCTAGACTGTTGGCGTCTCCACTCATGAAAGGAGATATGAAGTAAAAAATATCTTTTAGAAAATATCAACATAACTGCCTAAAATTAGGTCCTTATGCCTATCTGTTTGCTGGTCAGTGCCATGTGTGAATGAAGGCATGGTCCCTTTTATTGTGATTCATACATATGGACTGTAATTTTTACCTTCAGACACTTCTCTTGGGGAAAAAATTATTTTGAAACGGAACCCTCCTTGGCCATCTAGTGAGCTGCAGCTTCCAGTGAACACCACAGCAATTCATCAGGCCCATTCAGGGTGCCTCACTTTTGCTAGCAACAGACTACCTGCAATTTTCTAGAGCACCAAGACTGTGCTATAATAACCCTTTCCAAATTTTAGTCATTTTCATATTGCCTTTCATCATTGCTTCTTCTAAGCACAGGGCACAGAGATAATAACTGCAGCCCTTGTCATTAGTTATATCAAAATGCAGACATGAGATGCTGCAGAGGCAACACTTTCCAATATTCTCTTTCTTGTGTTTCCCCTTTCCCTTGTATTAACAGATTCTTGCTTTAAAAGAAATTGATTCTTTGCTCCAAAGCAGGTCATTATAGCAAATGTTTTAAATCATTTGATCCTCCTATTTTATGATATATAGACTTCACTTTAATCTTCTCTGCATTCCCAGCAGTAAAAAAGGCCCATAATTTTTGGAAAATGATTTTTTTCTTCGATAAATTCTCTCCACTAGTAACATTACTGTTCCTATTCCCATAGGGTTTTCTTCCGCTGCTGCTCTTCTGATGTTTAAGTAATATGGGTGTCTTCAGCCGCCTGTCAAAGAGGTTTATATTTACCATTCTCACATTAATTTGCAAATGAAAGAAGCTCTGACAAATGAAGGAGTCATAGCTTTACTGAAAGCAGTGACAGAAGATGGCCAGGGGACATGGACAGTCCAAAGCAGAGTGAATAAAGAAAAAGATCCCAAACTTCTCATATTGCAGGTTTAGAAAAATATACCCAAGGGTCTTCTTGGGGCAACAAACTTGACGTCAGCTGGCCAAGCCCTTTTCCCTGCTCCCACCCACATTCCCCAGCTGATGATCATGGGGCGGTTTCCTAGTTTTTGTTCAGTGCTCTGGAAGGCCAGCAGGCCTCTCCTGAGATCCGTTATTGGCAATAAGTGCTTTAGGGTTCACTATAGAAGTCTTTCAGTGTCAGCAACCCCAGCTAGCATGCAAAATGCTTCTTCAGGACAGCCCATCAAAAGGCAAGACCATTCCACAGAGAAATGTCCACTGTAAAAGAGTTCACAAGGCCCACTTCACATGGAAACCAAGTGCTTACTGGCCTGGGCATGTGGATGACAAAAGGTACTGATGGCTGGAGCTGGGGGTCAGATTAGATGGCCCAGGAGATCTCCTTCTGACTCACTCTGTTTCTATGTTTTATGTTTCTAATTGTGGTACATGGAGTGTTTTGGAACTGCTAATGGTCAGGTCACCATAATCAGGACTGGCCCTGCAACTTGGCAGAATGAGAAGCTACCTCAGGTAGGAGAAGCTGGAAGGGAGGGGAAAGAGCAGCAGCTCGGTCCTGGAGAGCAGAGCTGTGTTTGCTATGTGATCTGTCCTGTGAGCTGAAGCTAGCCTGTTGTCCTCAGGTCAGGTGGAGGAAGAAGTTCTGCCATCAGTGCAGAAGTATGTGTTCTGGGCAAATTGATGAAAAGCTTTGTTAACGATAACATTAATGAGTATGTAGAAGGAAAAGCTGCACTGAGAAAGAATCAGCATGGTTTCTGCAAAGAAAATTCCTGCCTTGTTAACCTTCTAGCACATTCTTTAAAAGCGTTGTTCATTGAGACATTCATGGAGAATAAAACTATCGATGGCTACTAGTCCTGATGAGTCTGATACTTCTAACATCAGAGCCAATGTACCTTTGTATGCTGGGGAACTTGGGTGGGGAAGTGTTGTTGTCCCACTTGGGGCTTTCAAACAGACAGCTGGCTGGCCATTGCAGGAACAGAATACTAGTGAGAAGGAAATAAAATGTGTTTGAGGATGAGATAGGTCATACTGCTGCAGGAAATACCTGGACCATGCAAGACAGGAAGGAAAGGCACTAGGATTCGCTGCTTCCCAACTCATGCCATAGGAGATGTTTCCTTAATGACTGCTCTTTCGTGTCATTCATCAAACTGTGGTTTAATCCAGGTACATCAGGATGAAAAGTCAAAGTGAGAGGACTTGGGAACTGCAGAAGCAATACATGGAGAAACAAGTTAGCAGGAAAGAAAGTAAATTTTGCTAGGCCATGCAAGCCACAACAAAAATGGAAAGCATGTGTGAGAGAGATACTTTTTATTTTAATGGTACATTTAACTAATTCTGAATTACTGGAGAACTCTCAGGGAAGTAGAGCTCAGCGCGGCATTAATACTAAATGAATTCATTGTGTTCAGTGTTACTACAGTGAATAATAGCAAATGAATTAATATGATCATGGGGCAAATAAAACTGCTGGGAAAATAATTTATACAAGTAATTCTTCGGTGCAAAAGTCCTAATTTGTTTTCTGTTGCATGATGGTCCCTTCTCATTAAGGATGGAGGTAGCAATTTCAGTGATTCAAGTACAGGGACAGTATTACATTTCCCATTGGGCTTCTGTCTGTTCAGTGGTTAATCATGAAACATTTTCTTTTCTTTTTTTGGCAGCAGAAAGATCCTGGGGAAGCGAAAGGAGGCCACCACAGGTTGCCAGACTGTGAATCTGTTGCCTAAAGAAAGGTTTTGGAATATTTGCATGACTACAAATGCATGTGAAAGAGCAACAAGCAGGGTGTTTCAGGCAAGATTTGGGCCAGCTCCAAATCTGTTAGTTCTTGGATAAAGATGAGCCAGGCTGGGTCAGGGCAACAATTAGAGTGGGCTTGCGTTAAAAAGTCCTGTCACAGAGTTGGACCTCCCATGGGGCAGCTTATTAGTGAGTCCAGTATTCTGTTCACACTGAATCCAAGCTTACTGATTTTCTTATTGCTGGGGGAAAACCCACAAATACGACATGAGTGTAATAGCACCTCCTTCCAGTCCTGCCCAGCAAATATAGTCATTGCCACCACTAACCACTGATGACCTTCTCCTCCATATATTTGTCTAATCCATTTAAAGCCATCCAAATTGGTGGCATCGCTGCATCTTGAGCTTGCAGATTCCGGAATTTAACTATGTGCTATCCGAACAAATACTTTATCTGCCCTGAGTTTTCCTACCATTCAGCTGCATAACCTGAATGTTCATAGAAACTCTCCATCCACTTTCTGCACACCATATTTTTGTACCCTTCTGTCTCAAAGAGAAATGTAGGAATAGCTTGTCTACTCTTCTGAAAGGGCGTGATAAAACTGCAATGCGCAAAAGAGTTGCTTTCATCATATTGAAAGATCAGGGAAGCCCCTGGCACATGGTATCTATATAGGATTCATATCAAATACTTATACCTGACTCTTTTTTTTTTTGATGGGACAAAGAGTTACACCTCCATCTGGTTTTCACTTGGCTGGTGATTTAAGATGCAAGTCTAGAAATGTGCCATAGTCAGGATTACCAATATTCATAAGCCATGTTATGGGGCCAATGCAAAATATATTTTAAGGCAATAAGAAGCACATCAACTATCCAGACCTACTGCCAAGGCTTTGCAATAGTCTGTAAGGGACAGACTGATCTGAAATTCTTTGGTGGGCTCCAGTAGCATATTGTGATATGGTCCCTAGTGCCTCTTCTTTTTCAGAATCCAGCTTGAATGTCAGGCATCTTTTGGTTCATGTAGGGTAAAACACCTTGACCATTACTTTGCTATTTGTGGTTGTCCTTTTTTTCCCCAGTAGTTGGTTGAGTGTCTTCCAGTCTGGGATCCTCATCTTTTGGGACTATCTTTTGTATCATTTTGGGTTGTTTCATCATAGGGTTTACAAGGAAAGAATATTCAGAAGAGATTTGCCATTGCCTTCTTCTGCAGAGTAGTAAGAAGCTAGCTTGAGCTTCACTGCTATTGTTTGTGAAAGATTCTCTATCGGTGTTGCCCTCAACTACCTCTTGTGCCCAACGGCTGCCTTCAGGAGTTTCTCCAGCTCTGCTGAAGTGACTGAAGAGGGTGGGTGCGTCTTAGTCTGGTGTCACAGTCCTGGTGCCATTGCTCTCCACTTCTCTGACTCTCTCAACCTCCCTCACCACATTAAAGTGAGAGGGAAGAACCTCACTTTTAGGACATACGCATCTCCTCTACGTGCCCACCTAAAGCCCAGTCTTTGGGCCTTCACAGGTTGTGTACTGTAAATAGTAAATGCAAATATATTTGATTTACAGATCAGGTTCAGAAGATGCAAATTGGGTAAGTTTATATCAACGTCATCCATTCCTGGTCAAATCACCCTTCCTTAAATAATAGAAAATCTTGGTCTGACAGGACGTTGCGGTGCAGCTGATGCACTGGGGGCTACCATGACTCTTTCAGTAGCGCATCTACAGAGGGCAGGCCTGTGTGGAGGAAGAGTCATGCCACAGGGCTGGCCATGCCGTGAGGTTCACTGGAGCAGCTGAGCTGGGTTTAGGCATTCGTTTTTGCACTTCACTGCCAGGGAGGGGGAGATGCGCTTGCATTATTTTTTCCCTCAAATACCCAATAAGTTGGCTGGTCGTGGGCATTTAGCAACCTGATTGGGTAGGTGGGTGGCAGTGCCATTTGCTGCTCTACCTCAAGCGGAAACATGCATTGGGCTGGCGTGGTCTTGTGTTTATTTGACTGAAACTAAGCTGCACACAGCTACCTGCCTTTTTATCATGCTCTGCTTACCTAGAGAAGAAAAACTGTCCATAAGGATTTTGATAATAAGGCTTTGATAGAAAGGCTTTTGGGAAATCCTTATTGTCTGTGTTTTTAAGCTGTACAGGTAATTGGTGTTTGGCAGCTTTTCCAGCTATATTTCTTTGGCTTGGCTGTGTGTTAATTACCTAAATTCACTCATTTAGATTCATCCCTGCATGTGGTTTGGCAGGGACATATTTTTCTAAAGAGACTTTCATGTCTGTTCACCCCTCCCCATATGAGAAGCTTCATTTAAGACACCGCACCTCAAATGTAATTGTTTGTTTTTAGTTTGTGAGGAAAACAAATATTATGAAAATAAAGAAAAGCTTCAGAACAAATGGTGGCAACAGCCAAGCACTAAATATAAAATTAATTAACAGAAACAGTTGGCTTACCCAGATGTCTGTTGCAATTCTGAGGAGATAACTTGAGCACAGAAGATGTTCAAGGAAGCATTTAGGAGAAGGGGAGATTCTCATGCATTTTAATATCTAGATCAGATACTTGAATGCCATCTTAACTGCTGACTAATGTTAGTTTTTAAAATCAGTTATATCAATGGAAGAATCATTTGGCTGGGCCATTTTTGTTAACCATGGTTTGTTCCTTTAGCCATGAATTGTTTTTAAGATAAGCAAATAAACCAGAACTATTTTCTGTATTACTCTCCTGCTCATTTTGCTAGTTACACTGTAGTTTTGTTTTCAGGCTGCTCTTGTTGGGTGTGGACAACAGTGCAAACAAGCCAGAGATAAGCCACTGTTCTGGGTTCAGGCATCATGCCAAACCATCGTTTAAAGAAACCAGACTTTGTAAACTATACACAAACTTAGTTGGTTAACAAACCACACTTATTTGCAGGGATGTGTTTGGGTACAATGACAAGTAAGATTTCAATGAATTACAACATTACCTAACTTTATGTACAAGCCAGGAAGTGTTCAGATTCATATTCACAGATATCTATGAGGAGATGAAAGACATTGTTCTTCATGTGAGGTACCCTTGGTATATGGCAATTTCATGAACTTGAAACAACTTCATGTGTGGTACCAGTTCCGTAGAAGAGTTGCCCATATGATGTGCTACTGAGAATGAACAAGGACACAACTCTGCGCACGGTGGCTTTTTATATAACTGCCTCACCATGGGCAGTCTGCTCTCAAACGTAAATGGTCTATTACATGCTCCACTGTGTGTTATGAATCAACCCCAAGTCAGAACCAATGCACACAACCACAGTTTTGTTTATTTTTACTATGAGGTTATTTGGGATTTATCGGCTTAATCCATGCACTGAATCCAGACTAGGGCTCATGGCACAATGTTCAACTGACCTGGTGGTTGCAAACCTGGGTGACTCCCCACTCCAAAAGCCAGGAACATTGCAGAGGGTCATGTGTTATGATGGAGATTGCAGGTATGGAGGGCACTTGGATGGGAAGACCAGGGAGGGGAGCAGGAAAGTTGTCCAACAAGCGTTTCCACCCTCCAGGCTGATTTCCCATGACCAGCTGATTAAAAAATGAAAGTAACAACTTGTTCTGTAGCATTTTCCAGGAAGAATCAACAGATGGCAAAAGGGTTAAGAAGCGTCCCCTGACCCACCATTTCTCTGAGTCTTGAAGCAGAGGTAGCAGATGGTACACAGGAGCAATGGAGGGTTTGGGGCCTTTACTCTCCTTCTGGCTTCCTTCTGGGGCCTTTGGTTGGCCAGTATGAAAACAGCATGCTGGACAGGGTAGGCATTTAGTCTGATCCAGCATAACTTTTTTCATGTCCCACAGCTTTTTATGAACCCAAAGTCTTCTGTGCAAGGACTTTACCCTGTTGTTGGATTAATATGAAGAATTTGTATGATAATTGCTAATATTATTACTCTTTTATATCTTTCTTGGTGCCTTTTGGTGTAGGAGCCCTGTCAAGGTGTTATACTACAGTAGAACACCCAATAAAAGCTAGGGCAGTTTTAAAAATGGTAAAAATACAATAAAACGAGCAATAGGCTGCAAAAGTAGACTATATTTCTTTATGGCAAATGACATGTTGTTTCTCCAGATGTTGTAGCATAACATTTACCAAACCACCCCAAAAACCCAAAAGCAAACAAATTACAAACTCCAGGATGATAATTTAGTCCTAGTAACACTTTAATCTATCACTTAATATACCCAGTCCAAACTATTTTGTTCATTCAAAGGTTCTTCAAATTCATTTCATAAAATGTGTTGTAGATTTGGGTCATCCTGTGGTCTTGAACTTATCTTCTTTTTTATTACCTGCTACAGTCCCAGTGGCTCTCATGCCAGAAAATATATTCCTGTGATGACCTGCTTTTCTGATCACTTCCAAGCACTCTGAACTCTTTCAGTTGCTCCCAGAACATTCAGTAAATTCAGGCCACCTTTGCACAAAATTGTGGTTCTGTCCAGTTAATGAGCTGTCTGAAGCAACGGGCCAGACACCTGGATCAAATGCAGTGAGTGGAGGGCTTTGCTACTGGCGTCTGTGCAAAAAGTAAAGTTCATCTAGGGTGACCCTGATTTGCATGACAAGGAGCAAGGCTGAAAAGCAGAGAACAATGGGATATTTCCAAATTACCATTACAGTAGAAAACTTTTCTTTAAAATGAATGTAGTGCACTATTTAGTGGCTATTTCATTTGATAGACATGATGACTTTAGTATCTATAACTAACATGGATTAATTTATGGTCTCTGAATGGTAAGATGACAGAAAAATAGGCCATTATCTTAACAATGTTGATTCTATATATTCAATAAATGGTCCCAGACTTTCAATTATTTAATGTTATTGTTCTCACCTCCACCCGACTCCTAAACTTAGTTTTGCTGCTACACCTTTGTGATATATGAAGGCCCATTTCTTGCTCTTTGCCCCTTATGCTGTCTTTATGCCACCTCTTTGTCCATACTCTTCTTAGAAAGATTTGTCAATGGCAGACAAGTATCTTATTGGCCCATTCATGAGAGCATCTTATTGTCGGAGGAGACCCACAAAGGACAGGTAAAAGGGGATGTTGTATACAAACATGAGGAATAAATAAAACAAGAGTAGCTTCAAGGAACAGCCTTTCTTCTGCATTTACTTCTCTTCTGTCACTGTTCTTTGGAAGGTCCCTGTGCACACATTGTGACTAGAGATGTAAGAATAATGGACAGCATAATCTTATGTCACTTCCCTGAGTAATCTCCATTAAGCACAGTAAGGCTTACTTCCATGAAAACATGCATAAAGAGTGTGCTGTAAAACAATGAAGAGAATTGGAATGTCCTTTATAAATTTTGAGCAAATGTGTATTTGTATGAAGGGCTCATCAGCAGATCAAATGTTCTGCATGCAGATGGCCCAGGGTTCAATCTACAGCATCTCCAGAATTCCTGACCAAAGCCTTGGAGAGCCACTACAGGTTATTGTCTACAGCAATGGATTAGATGCATGGATAGGCTGACTTAGTATGCAGCAGCTTGCTAAGTTCTATCAATAAGTATAAAGAGGAGAGTGGAACCTTCTATAACAGAAATCTTGGAGTTGGTCAACATGTCTGCCAGTTCTCTCTCTCTTGCTCTCTCAGTCTCTTCCTATCATGCATCTTCTAGGTGCACAGGATTGTGTGATATTTATCTTTAGCAGTTATTTATTTAGCAGGATCTTTAGCAATTATTTTTTCTGATTATAAATGGTGGACACTGTGGGAAGTATCTGTCTATAGCCAGACCCTCAGACACGGGCTTCTCATGTGTTATATGAAAGCATCTCATGAACTGAAAACCAAGGGCCCAGTTTTGGGGCATTTCAAAGCAGGCCCCATCCTTGACATGGGAGTACTATGTTGGATTTCTCTTCTATATTCCCACCAATGAGTTTATGAGGGGTATTTGTTTGACTCCCATTTTCATCATTGCTTTAGTGTCCTTTTGACCTTGACCCTGTTCTTTGCTTTTCCTAACCTGCATAGACCACACAAGAAACAGGGAGATGAAATTACTGCTAACCTTGGTTGATACTGAAATTTCCCTTTCACTGTGATATAGGTTATGATTCCAGTTTCACTATCATGTTATACATCAGATGCTCCCCTCCCTTTCTTTTAAATGTTTTATTGCAATGCTGCTGCTTTTTTTTTCCAAGGAGAAAATATGGCAGTAATAAACAAGGCCTCGCTCTCTTCTCATGAAATCTCTTTCATGGAGGGGCTCAGCTGTTCATTACTTGAGTATAGTGCTCTGTGACTATGTTTCTAACTTAAGCAAACAGAAGGCATTTCGGTTTCCCTTTCTCTCTCCCCACACTTTTTGTATTTATCTACTACATTAAAAAGAAAAAAAAACTTGGAACTGCTGTTGAAGGAAGAAACAACCGAGCTACCAGAATTTAAAATCCATTACTTTTATAGGTTACTAGATAACTGAGAACCGATCACTGCCTTCATTATTATTATTTTTTAAAATGATTTTTTAAAAAAGTGCTGAAGGCAACCAGAATGAATGTAAAATTGTGGAAGGCAACCAGGATTAATGATAAAAGCAACGACTTCAAAATCTATAAAGTTTCACACTGTCACCTGTAAATTCTAATCTGCACCCCTCTGTGCCAGAGAATGTATAAGTGTTTGGAGAACGGGGTCTTTGGAATTGTCTACTAATGTAGTTCCTGTCCTTTATGTAACTCTGCATTTAGGCTGTAAAATAATAGCAACCACCTAGTGAAAGGTGTGGCAGCTCGGGGCCAGACAAAATATGACATTAAATGCATCTGCACTTAATGTGGTGCGTGTGCCTAAAAATGCAGATAGCAGCCCATGGGTGTGATGGTGCTCAGGATCACAGTGGGCAAAAAAAGGAAATTGGCAACAGGGAGCAGTTCCTCCAAATGCAAATTGCAGCTTCAGAGGGCTGATTTTCTTCAGGACCATGTGACGGAAGAACCAGGCTACATTCCGCTTCCTTATCTACTTCAGCCTTGACAATTATCATCCCCCATCCCCACCCTAGAAGTAGTTATTTGGATTAAGAAAAAAGTGTGTTAAACATGGGGACACATTCGGTTTGACTGTCAGGAGAAGATAATTAGTTTCTCTTTTGCACAAACCAGTCTAGAGGATGAGGTTAAAAGTAGATCTGGAGATATGGTGGAAAGTTCTGGAACTAATCAGAAGCTTAAGATAAAGCACCAGGTACTGAACTGGGTGAGTGGGTGGGAATGGGATAGTCTCACACCAGACATTGGCAAGCAGAAGCTGGCTAGACATCTCTTGGAAATGTCCTAGTTCTAGATTTTCTGGTTCAAACAGGTGGTTGGACTAGATGATCAAGATCCACTTCAGCCTTTTGATTTGATAGCCATTGAAAACTGGAGGCTTCACTGTTTGTGGCGACCTATGTTCTTTGTGAGTTATAGTCTGAACTCTTTAGCTATTTATGGAACTGAACCCTATCACAATCTATAGCTCCTTAGAATTCAGATTACAGCCTGGAGTGGATACACTTCTCCACTGACACTGGTGCTCTCAGACTATTCCAAGTCCACAAACATCCAGCCTTACATGTGGTAGAGACTGTAGAATCAATACAATGCTCTGCTTGGGGACCATATAATACCTTTTCATCCTGCAAGAGGAGCCATAGTTGTCTGTGGAGAATTGTGATAAAGTCTGAGATGAGGAAAGATCGCATGCAGCCCAAAGTGTCAGCTTCGAGGAGGGCCTCAGGAGAGAAGGACGCTCCAGCAGCTCCATAGCCAAGCAAAAGAGAAGTGGATATATTCTGGGAGATCTGGTTACATCTCACTGATGACTCCAAAGCAACACTGATGGGTAATGGAACATTGCAAGATTCTGATGTCCCCTTCTCGTCCTACAACTAGCTTATGATAAATAGAACTAGCTTTTTATCTAGGGGAGCAACGGTTATTTTAATTATGCTAGGGTTGTTTACTTTAATGAATGCAGAATTCTGCAAATGACATTAAACCGCCTTCAGTGCGCTTGCATATGCTATTAATCTTAAAGAGAAAACTAAAGTGGGTGGATTCCAAGCCCTAACAGCTTGTGCTGGTTGAGACAGAAGATGATGGTGATTTTGCTTAGCTTTTCAACCCAGTGGTTCTTTTTATCTTTTGGATTCCCCCACCCTCACACCACAGCCCATAGAAACCTATGGCTATGAGCTTGCAGGGGAACACAGAATGTGCCCTGAGGCTCGGACAACCTTGTGCAGACTGTGGTATTTGAGGTCTTTGATCCCTTCCTGAAGGGCTTCCTGGCAGGGCATCTCAACTTATTTTGGTGTCTCTTTGCCAGACATACGGTTACTTCCACATCTTTTTTATCTGCTCCAGCAGCAGCTGACACCATGGCTGCCATACCTCCTCACCTTCCACTACCTCTTGTAGCTCCTCCACTTCTCTTTCCCTTCCCCATCCACCCAGGCCATTGCCGCTGCTGCTGTCACCTCCTCCTCACTCCCTCTTCCCCTCTCAGTGTTTTCCCCTTTTCTCTGTTCCTTCTCCTCTTTGCCTTCCTTCTTCCTCATCCCAGCAGGCTTCTGACATCCTCCATTCTTTTGTCTTCCTCCCAACCACCTGACTGCTTGTTTGTCATGAGATAGCCTTCCTAGTTGATGCCTTGTGGGTGAGGTGATCTTGGAAACTGTCTGTGTCATGACAGAATTCCAAGTCCATCTCACCCAGGATCTCACCCACTCACTATGGTCTCCCCACAGCAAGCCATTTGTGCCACTGGCTCTCTGGAGAGCTTCACCAGACTTTGTTCCCTACTACAGAAAGAAGCAGCAGCTACATCAAAAAAGCAGCTGGTATGGCTGTCTAGAGGGCCCACATGTCTGGCTTGGAAGAGTTCTTAGAATTAGACCTTGGGCAGGTAACACTCCAGGGATCTGAGCTGGGCATTCTTCAGCAGGAAGTTGTCTGGTCAGTGTGACTTTCTGAAACACCAGGTCTTGACCCAACATCCTCAACAGAGGGGTGTGCAACTTTGACTCCCAGGGTCAGTTAGAACTTCATGGACTAGAGGCAAATAGGAAAAATGAGGAGAGACCGAGAGAACTGGGCATGTTCAACTTCAGGAAGAAAAGACTGAGCGGAGATATGATAGCATTCTTCAAGCACCTCCAAGGCTGTCACAAAGAGGAAGGACAAGATCTCTTCTTGTTCATTCCAGAGGGCAGGACACAGAATGATGGACTTAAGTTAAAAGAGACAAGATTTCGTCTAGACATCAGGAAGAATTTGCTGACTGTCAGAGTAGTATGACAATGGAACCTATTACCTTGGGAAGTGGTGGGCTCTCCCTTGCTGGAGACATTCAAACAGTGTTTGGACAGTCTTCTAAATGGGATGGTGTGATTTAGTGTACTGCAATAGTGGGAGGGGGTGGTGGTTGGACCTGATGGCCTTCTGACCCTTCCAACTCTCCTATTCTATGACTCCATGACTTTGAATGCCAGCACTGACTACCTCCACCCCTACCACCATTGGATGCAGCGGCCTTTCCACCAAGACAGCAGCAGTGCATCTCTGGTCCCATGACAGAGTCCTCTTTAGCATTGCTCTGCATGGATCTTTGGACTTGTAGCTCCTTGTACAGCCCAAGTCAGGAACTGTGGCATGTAACAAGAATACTGTAATTGTGGGAATTAGTGGAAACATCCTATCAATGCACAGTATCTTTAATATCTTACCTTATGTTTAATGTATTCATTTAAAAGCAGCGGTAATATACACTTTAGAGAAGGACAATGGTTTTTCTTTACATTTTTGGCTTTTTTAATGTGCAGCACTAAAGATGCTTCAGCTACTAAATAGGTAGCTAAGAGCCATGCTGGATCAGACCAAAGATCTCTCCAGTCTACCATTCGCTTTTCATGGTGGACAACCAGATTCATACTGGAAGCTCACAAGTGGGTGCAGCAGCATGTTCCCTCTTACAGCTCCTGGCAACTGATATTCAGAGGCACATTTATTTATTTATTTATTTATTTATGAAATTTGTATGCTGTCCATTATATTTATATATTGCGATTTATATCCTGCCTTTTTTCCTACAAAGGGCTCAAGCCAGCTTACAACTCCTCCATCTTATCACCACAACAACAACCCTGTGAGGTGGGTTGGGCTGAGAGTCTGTGACTGGCCCAAAGTCACGCAGTTGGCTCCATTACTTGTGTGTCCGGACGGCTTACAACATAGAACAAAATAAAATAGATCAATTGACAACAATTTATCACACAATTTATGTGTCAACAAATTTCCTCTGGCAATGGAGTAAATAGATAGGCATCCCCAGTAGCAGCCATTGCTTTATCTCCTATTAATATCTTTAAGACACTATTGCAACCATCGAAACTAGTGGTCACCTTGTGATAGTGAATTCTTTCATTTGCCTATGCTCTATATAGTGAAAACTTTCCCTTTGTCTTTCTCGAATCTCCCACTGTGCAACTTCAGGAGATAACTTTTGTTGTAGAGGAGGAGGAAAGCTTTGCTCCATCCCCTCACCATGCATAATTTTATATATCTTGTTCATGTTTCCTGGACTTATCTTTTCTCTATCCTGTACAGCTCCAAACATCATACCCTTTCCTCTAGCCCTTTGGTGAGTTCGGTTTTCAATTCTATGATATCTTAAGTAATAGTAGGGCAGGTGGCATCTCACCCATGTGGCACTTTCCCACTAGGAAAGCCACATTAACTGGCCTGATGGCAGGAGAAACCTTCTCCAGTCAACAGCTCAGGTCCAGATGGTCTGTAGCATGGCAGTTTTCCCTCCAACTCATTTCTGGACTCTTACCTGTCCCACTGGGAGGAGGTATAAGGGCAGGAAAAAAAGGCTTCACTGAATGCAGGCCTTCAACAGGACTAAGCAGTGAAGGCTTATCTGGGCAAGTGACATGAAAACCTGCTGAAACCTTCTAGGGGAGGTTACAACCACCAGAGCTTTTTCCTTCAAAGAGATTACCTGGTGTAGGAAAGCTGTAATGTGTGAAGCAGCCCTCGGAAAGAGTTGCATTATTCATAACCTCTTTCACCCTGCTTTCAACAGCAAATCTGCTTAAATCAGAATCCTATGTGTTGTGGCTTTTATTAGTATTTTGAGAGGAGGTGGGGTGGAAACCGAATGGCTGTAAGTACTCTAGCACTTTGTCTTCCTGCAATGACTTGTGATTTATTATTCACAACAAGCCATTCTTTTCAGGGGACAGAAACCATCAATACCCATTAAAAATAGTGAGGCATTGCTGCATCTGGAGTGCTGCTAAGAATTGGTTCAAAATGTGGAGTGGGTGGTGGGGATGAGTGTGAGCGGGAAGAGGAGGCAGAAAAGAAAGCAAAGAAGGGGGAGGGGGGAGAGAGAGAGAGAGAGAGAAATAATCTCCCCAAAACCACAAACACATGGATATACTCTCCTGGACTTTATGCTGTTTTCATTAAGGGACTTTCTTTTCCAACACGGATACATGGCTCAACTAGGATGTCTAAAATACATTAAGGCCCATTATCTTAAAATAACTACTTTCAGTGAGAAAATGTTTCATTGCCACATTTTATGCTTCAGTGTTGCCATAACGGGTGCAGCCTGTGCAAAAGCAAGTGTTTCAGGGAGGGAGTCATGCTGATAAACACAGATAGCCAAGTTCTCACACTTCTTTGACTTTCCCAGAAGCCAGGCATTTGGAACCCTCTGGGCAGGCCAGAAGCGGGTTCCGTGATACCTTCACATCTCCTCAGAGCGATGTCATGGAGGGGCTACAGAAAAGCTCTACTCCCAACATGGATAAATGCACATTTATGTGCCATTTGATTAATTGTATAAGTCATCTTCATTCAGAATAGGTATGCATGTATCTATGTTAGTATAATGAAAAGTGCAGGGTGATAAACCAACATCTGAACATGATCAGAAGCCAGATGAGAATATTATCAAATGTGCTGGTGAAGAATTGTTAAACATTTTGCAGGACAGAAACGTGCAGCTGTTCTTTTTTCCCTGAGCCACCAATACCTTTGCTCCACCACAAGATGTCACTCCACAATCCATTTTGATCTTTCCCCCCCTTTTCTTAGAGTACAGGTTGAATCATGTTCATCTATTATACTGACATACAATTAAAAATTGTTCCTGTACTATTAATTATTATGAAAAAGATCCAGTCCTTTATGAAAACAGACACATTCTTTTAAAAAAAAGCTTTGAAAACAAAGCAACATGTTAAACAAATTATTGAATTCAAAATGGCTAGATTCTCTATTAATGAATCAGAGTCCAAAATGCATTGGACTCTTATTTTCAGAGGACTTGTCAAAGACCTAATGCTCCTGCTACAGGCCTCTTCTTCCTCCTTATGACATAATCACATGATAATTATATACTATTATTTTGGAACAATAATGTCAATATAACTGGCTAACATTTGGCTCGTGTGTCAGCTTGCTGAGGTATTTCTTTAGACAGGGAAATACCTTTTGGGGAAAGTTGGATGCAGTGTATCACTGTTTTTGTGTGCAAATGTACATATAAGTTTTCCTTCTTAGATTTACTTCTAGGAAAAGTTGTGATCTCCTACCTTTCTGTCCTAGTTGTATGAGGTGCAATTTAACATTCCTCAGATACGGACAGACAGTTTCCACCTATAATCCTTTTTACTTCTGCATCTATAAAGCACTCTTCCTTCAAAGTAGGGCTAACAATACAGCTAGAAAATGTGTCTGAGTAAGGTCTTGTGCTGAGGAACACTTTTTTCTGTGCCAGCAGGAAATAGTCCAAAGGATATACTGCAGGTCAGACTATGCAGACAAACTGTTTTTCAGGTCACCATCCAAGAGTCCACCTGTGACCAGGATGCAGGATCGTAACTTGCGTTTCTCCGATCTCTGCTATTGCAAAATATATGCCTCTGCTGGACATGGCCCACCAATGCAGCAGGGTGAGGCACCTGCGTCAGGGGGCAGAGAGGGAAGGATGGGAGATTGCACCATAGTGCTCCCTGCCCCGCAGCCTCCGCTGGACTTGCTGGAAAACCCAGCCAGCTTCTCCCCCACTGTGGCATGTGCCACAGCAAGCGAGCAGCCAGTGGAGCTGTCTAGAATGCTCTTCTGCACAGCTGGAAGCACCGGCTGCAAAACTCCCATGAGGCTTCGCAAGACCCACACAAAAGCCTTCAAGAGCCCAGGACCACATCTCCTGGCTGAGCTACAGAGGGGATGTGGAGGCAAACGTAAGGGGAATGGGGGAGGCATTGCAGAAGTGCCGTGTCTTGGCCTAGCTTCCCTCTCATCTCAGGAAAGACCTTGCTTCAGGCCTGATGGTGCTTTACTTGTTTCTCCCATGTTTGCCTTATCTAAATCACTGCTACAAACTTCTCCACATCAGCACAGAAAAATCTAGACGAGACTCATGCTGTGGTTGAGTAAAGACGAACAGAATCCTTGCTGGATTGGTTTTATCGGGATTGATTTCACAGTGTTTGGGAAAGAGGCCACGTAAGCTGGGCCTAGGGCTATTTGCATTCTTTAAGAAGCTGGGTAGGTCTTAACTCCGCAGCAAGTTATGCTTATAGTTCTGGAGCAAAACCTGTCTTGCTAATGTAGGGCTGGGAAGCATCTGGGGTGCTTGTGGGACAGAACTGTACTCCTGGGAGGCTTTCAGGATTTGGCTTGGAAACAGAGTGTGTACTCTTAGCTTCTCTGCAAAATCACTGTGTTTTTACCTGCTGCTGTCACTTCAGGCTGATGAGGTGGCAATGGCTGCAGAATCATGGCATGGACCACAAAAACTGCCCAGAGGAGAGGTATGTATGGTCTACAGCCTACATATTGGCTGGCTCTGAAGTAACGAGTGGTGAGGCCCACCCCATACCTGTTTAATGTTGAGAGATCAAGCACTCTCTTATGAGGCAACAAGCACTGGGTAACCAGGCACATACATTTAGGCCAGCAGACTTAACCTTCTAGTCAAAATGTCAGCAGTAGAGTTTGGTTGTGAAGCTAGTCTTCTTTAATTACACATACACTCCATGAGCTTCACACAGAAAAGATGGAGGAATTGTTTCCCACACCCTCAGAATAAGAGACAAGATACATGTTATGGGGTTGAATTAGAACCACATGTCATTAACTTTTATTGAGGAGATCTGCAATGTAGGCTGATTGGCAAGGCAGACAATTCATTGGATGGATGCCAAGAAAGAAGCCTTTTCTTCCACCTCCAGTCCCAATATGATCAAGGCTGACTTCAGCTTGGAATGTGAGCAGAAACCCTCTGTCTGCTTCCAACCCTTCCCAGCACTCTTTCATTTGTGTTCACAGACTCATAGAATGGTAGAGTTGGAAGGAGCCGAGAAGGGCATCAGGTCTAAGCTGCTCCTCAGTGCAGGACTCCAAACATCCATGTTACAGTAGGCTATCCTGCACTGATATCTTCCAATTCCCAGTGCTCTGGATGCAGGATACACACTGGGGCTGAAAAAAGTTCTATTCTTCACTCCTTGGGTCCCCATATCCTGGAGCTGCAACTCTATGGACTTGCTTTTTATTTTCTCATGGTTTCAGGTGCTCTCCCTTAATCACACTTCTGTTTCATTTTAATTTTTTCTCTCTTTTGCAATCATGTCTGCTTTACCAGACATACATATGATGCTCCTATCCAGGGCTTTCAGAGGTGGGTAGGGTAGCCACTTGTGAACTGCTAAAAAAGAGGACATACCATCACCAGGAAAGATGATCAAAGAGGATAGCAATATGCATTACATCTACATATGCTAATTGATATGGAAAGGTGCAAATTCAGAAGTAATCCTTTTCATTTAAATAGAAATATGATAAATCTCATCATATGAGAAAGGACGATGTCTTTCTAGGTGCTGTTTATGGGCAACTGCTCTAGATTTTGCTAGATCTTTAGCTTTAAACTGGATTTGGACTGGATAGCTCTTCAAACAGAGGACAGTAAGCAGCAGATTTTCAAGCAGCTTTGTGTGAAAAAGGTCATCGTGCCATTGTGGGCATCATTTGGTGGGTGGCAAAGCAGGGTGACTTTCTGGATCCTCCTGCTCCTTGACCTCTTCATTGTCACTCCCATTTCACCTGCCATTTCCAAGCACCTTGGCTGCTATCCATCTTGTACAATTTTGGTGGACTACTCCGGGCATTCACTTTGCCTACTGTCATGGCAGTGGCTGGTCTTGGTTTATTCCAGCTAATCAAGAAGACAACATGGAGGGAACCATTTTTATGGCTGGTTGGCCTGCAGCAATTTTTGGAAGAACATGGATAATACAAAGAATGAGCTGGCAGGTCTGTATGAAGATTGCAGGTGCCTGAGAGAATCTGATGTACATTGTACCTAACCCTATTTTCCACTATTTCACAGATTACAATAGACACACTCCTGTGCATGAGTGGCTCTGGTTAGGAGTGGTGTCCAGCAACCCAAAGCATAGTCTGGCGCACTAGGATAGGGCTGCTGCAATTTCAGTGCAAGCGAGCTCCAAACCGATTGCTGATGAAAAATTCATGCAGGCAGATGGCTCCCAATGACAAAACGTAGGACAAGTCAATTACATATAATACCCATATGCACTATATTTGAAGGAATCATGTATCCGTCTTATTTCAAAGACACTGGCTCCATTTTATAGCAGAGAAATGTGAGGCACAGTAAGAAGTGAACTTAACATTACTGAATCTGTGCCTTTAAGCTGAAGTAAGTGAAGAAACAATAGCGTGTCTTTAGAAGTAATTGAGCTCTGCTACACTCAGTTCAGAGGAATTAAAAATTGCCTGATTTCTTCTGAAAAGGACATAAAGAAATCGGATATGTCTAAGCCAGTCCAGAACTTAAAAAATGAGGTGCCTCTGTCCTTTACTGTTGCGTGAGAAATTTGCTTCAGTTTGGTTTTGATCAGGGTGAACCATTTCACACTTTCTAGAACAGACAAAAATGTGGACACAATCTGTGGCAATGCCCACCTGTTTCCAAGTCTGCACTATGATTAGTGGACCAAATCAAATTGTGCTTGAGAGCATGTGTGCATTTAAAACATGCACATGAAAACATGTACTTTTGAAAAATGTGCATGAAAATGTGTACACTTGAAAAGTGTACAGAAATATTCTTTGACCAATGGGAGAAGAACAAATTTAGAAGATGCACTTAACGGATGCATCAGTATTGGAAATATGCATGAAAAATGCATATGAACTTTCATGTAGAAAGAGAAAAAACAAACCTTGCAATCAGATGCAGACTCAATGAATGAGATTTGAGATGGCATTCTAGGAACTTCAGCGAGCTTGCATTTTCCAGATTTTCACATCCCTACTTGCTGTCTTCCTCTCCTGCTCTAGAAGGTGTTCCCTGCCAGCCTGCTCCCCTCAAAATACCCCCCCCCCACACACACACCTTTCAGTCTTAGTGAGTTGTAGCAGGAGTTGCTGGATAAACACATAGAATGGTGAAGGAATGGAAATCTTTTTCCCCTTATTGGGAAAATTATTTTTTTCTCCTTTCAGTCACTCACATGCTCTGTACAACAGCACACCAGGGCATGGGAATCCTGGGAAAAGATTACACTATATTATTAAAACAGGAAACATGAAATGGAATAAGATTTTTCCAAATCAGTTCATCCCTACTCTAGGAGGGATTTAAATAGTAATATTTTCCCTGATCATGTCGGGGGAGGTGACAAACTATCCTTCAGGACATGTCATGGAAGAAGAAAAGAGCTGTCAGTAAGAAAAAGAAAATCCTAATAAAAGAGAGTAAGAACTTTAGTATGGCCATTTAAAAGAGTAATTGTCTTAGGAAGCATCTCTGCTCCCTGTAGCATTTCTCTGCTGCCACATGGCTGACATGGCTGGCTATCAGCTCAAGGCACAATCTTTCTCACAGAGAACTTCAGAGCATTGCCTGAATTTCTGTTTCCCAACATTGCAACCTAAATGGCTTTTAGGATCCCAAAAGGGGAGGGGAGGGGGAAAGAAGGTGGGAGAAGTCTCTGAAAAATATAATTTTCCAATAATGGCCATTAACTACAGGGGTCATTGTGGCAAAATGAACAGGATAAGAAATCCACTAAAAGCTCCAGTCTATTGGATGTTGTGACTGACAGCCCTTTCACCGAGCAGTTACAAATGGGACTAATGGTTTAAACTTGTTAGCTATTGTCAGAGGCTCTGATTCTCAAGTCAGCTATGGATGCTATGGCAGAAATCGATAAGGCATCACTTACATGGTGAACTGCCAGACCATATAGCTTGCCTGGAGGGAAATGCGCTGCACCTTCTGGCCCTCATGATGGAAGCAGGCAGCTGACTCTCCAGGAAGATTGACCTCAGACAACCACTAGGACAATTAAATTCTTGTCACGTCAAGAAGCGATAAAGAACTAGTGGGCTTGTGCATGCGTGTGTGTTGGCGGAGGAGAGAATAAAGAGTCCTATGAGTTAAATTGAGAGATGGAGCTCGGTTTATGGAATTCTGTCATCACGCTACAGTACAATGAGCTCGAGCCATGGAAACCCAGGCTTGCTTGTATTGTGACTGTACAAATGATGAATGTTGCCACATGGTTTCCTTCTTTATTAATGATTAACATTTATACACTGCTTTGTTCTTTGTATTGCCTATTTTATGCAGATTTTCCAAAAATAAATTCTACACGCAATCACAACCAAAAGCAAATAATAGCTCTGCAGCTAAATAAAACTAAAGTAAGTAAAATAAAAATCATGCCAGCATAGATGAGTGTGCATTTGTGTTCCTACTACAGCACACATCATTCTACATGTGCTGACCAGATGTGCCTGCATTCGTCACTGAGGTGGCCCACAGCAGTTTAGAACGATAAAACCTTAACACAATAAAAAGAAGAACATCAAGGCTGCAATCATATGAGTTCTTACCTGGGAGTAAGCCTCACTGAGCTCAGTGGAACATGCTTCTGAGTATCCATATATTGGATTATGCAGTAAAACGACATCCTTTAAAAGCCAAATGAGAAAAATTTAATGTCTTACCCTTTCTAAAAGCCAAGAAAGTTGTACCAATGACAGTTCTTGAGGGAGCGCATTCCCAGTTTGGGAGCGACAGAGAAGAAAGTCCTTTTATGTGTGCCTGACAAATGGGCCTCCATGAATAATGGAAGCCGCAAAAGGGTTTCCCTTGCAGGTCTTCATGTTCAGTCAGGTTCATAACAAGGCTGGGAGTCCCTCAGAGGCCAGGGCCTCAGCTTTTAGCCCTTTAAAAGTGAAAAACAACACTTGCGTAAAGCCTGAAAGGCAAGTGGCAACCGGATCTTTCAATCTGTTTCTAATATTGCGCTCTGGTTAGCAACCTAGCTGCTATGCTTTGCAGCAGTTGTGGCTTCCGGACACTCTTCAAGGGCAGCTCCACAGAGAATAGATTGCAATATTCTAAATGTGATGTAACTAAGGCATGGATAACTGTTGGCAAGTCAGGAATGGCTGCTGCTGGTACACCAGATGCAATCGTACAAATGCGCTCCTTTCCAGCCCTAAGAACATAAAGAGACCACTGATACATCAGTCAGACCAAACTCCATCAAGCCCAGGATTCTGTTCACACAGTGGCCAACCAGCCGCCCACAGGGTCTCACAAGCAGGATAGGAGCATGACCGCACACCGCCACTGATACTGGGCACAAGGTGCAGCCATCGGGACTAGCAGCCATTGAGGGCCTTCTCCTCCACAAATGTGCCCAATCCCCCTTTAAAGCCATCCAAATTGGTGGCCGTTACCAATCCTGTGGAAGTGAATGTGATTAACTAAGCAGGGTGAAGAAGTAATTCCTTTTATCTGTCTTGAACCTCCCACCAATCAGCTTCATGGGATGGCCCCCTCATTGCATCCTAGTGTTCTGGGAGAGGGAGGAAAAATGTCTCTTTCTACTTTTCTCCACCTCATGTAAAATTCTGTAGAACTCTGTCGTGTATCTCCTTACTCACCATTTTTCAAAGTTAAAAACAATTCCCAGCTATTATAACCTTTTCTAGTAGTGGAGCTACTTCCACCTCTTGATCATTTTAGTTGTCTTTTTCTGGACTTTTCCAGCTCTACAATATCTTTGTTTAGATGAGGCCATTCGAATGCTGCACAATATTCCAAGTGTGGTCACACCATAGCTTTATAAGGGGAATAGGATAATGGCAGTTTTATTTTTAATTCCTTTTCTAAATATGCACAACACAGAACGTGCCTTCTTCACAGCAGCTGTTCAACGTGGTCATGGAACTGTCGAGCACAACCCTGAAATCACTTTCCTGTTCAGGCACCTCCAGCTCAGATCCCATAAGCTTCTACCTGAAGCTGTGACTTCTTTGCCCCCACATGCATTACTTTACGCTTGCCTACACTGAACCACATGTGCTACTTTAATAGCCCTTACCCCAGTTTGGAGAAATCCCTTTGGAGCACCTCATAATCGCTCTTGGTCCTGACCATTGTAAATAGCTTGTTCTTACTGGGCTCTCTTATTTGAAATCATTTATGAAGACCAGGAACTGACTGTGGCTTAGATCATGAGCTTCTTGTTGCAAAATTCAGGCTTCAATTGAAGAAAGTAGGGAAAAGCGCTAGGCCACTCAGGTATGACCTAAATCGTATCCCTGATGAATATACAGTAGAGGTGACAAATAGATTTAAGGAATTAGATCTGACAGACAGAATGCCTGAAACTCAAATACTTTGGCCTCCTAATGAGAAGGAAGGACTCACTGGAGAAGACCCTAATGCTGGGAACAATTTACGACAAAAGAAGAAGGGGACGACAGAGAATGAGGTTGTCCATGGGGTCGCGATGGGTCGGACGCATCTGACAACAACAACATGAAGAAGTTGCCTGTTCAGACAATGCATTGTACTAGGAGTGGCAAAGAGGGATAGAACAGGGGCTTCCTTCAGGGATGAATTGCCCAGATTGTTAGAGTCTAGCCAGCTTTGAAGCTTTGCAATAGGAAGAATGAGATTGATTCTTTTGGATCATCTGATTTGCACATTTCAGAGGATTCCTTCTGCGCAGCAGGGTGTTTCTGGCCTTGTGTTGTTTCCTGTTATCCTGTCTCTTTCCACTAATTAAAGCCATATCCTTTGCAACCTCTTTTCCTGGAAATATGAAGCCTTTGTGTTGTTCAATTAATACCTTGCCTATTGCCCCTATTAGAGAGCTTTTGGACAGACCTAGTTTTGACTTGATACAGGTCAGCGAATGAGCTGTCGTGAAAATGGCAACCAGGAGCTAACAGTTTCCTTGCAGGTAGAAACCTCTGATTTGGTATAAGAATGAGATCAGAGAACAGATCAAAATGCTAAGATTCACCTTTCAGCACTGAATCTGAGGTCAGAGGGTTTTTTTCCCTTCAAAAAAAGATAAGCATCTTGGAGTGCTAGTTAAAGAAAACAACTAGGCATCAAGCTGGAGACTGAATCTTCAAAGAGAAAGGCCCTTAGGCAATCAGGCATTGCCCAGGGCTAGGCCAAGAGACTTGCCTAAATAAATATCGAAATCACTTTAAGCCTCTAAGGATAAAATGAGCCAAGGAGGAAAGACTTATTTTTGTTTCTTGGAGATATTCAAAGCTGGGGGAGGGAAGAAACAGCCTGTGCATGGGGGGGGGGGGGGGGGGGGTGGGGGGGGGGGAATACTACTCATACCCTAAGAAAGACCTGCAAAGATGAACATTATCACTCTGGCGTAGCTGCTAAATTAAGGAAGCTGTTTTATTAATAGTGAATGTCAAAGACTCAGAGATCAGTGCTGGTGCAAGGCACTTTGCTGTTGGAAGTGGAGCCCAAATGCCCCCACTGGCTAGGGCCAACTTCTTCCTCTGTCCCGCCACCTCCTGCCTGCTGATTGACAGGGTTGGCTGGGTCTGAGGGAGGGAGGTTGGCCTGCAGTGAGTCGGAAGCTATAAGGCTAAAGGAATGCAAGAGTTTCCCTTGGGATTAATGGCATGGAGAAACCCCTGGGGATATTTACAAGAGTGAACAATGGTCAGGTAATAATGATGGGTTAATGTAAGTCCAGTAGGAACTCTCAGCTGCAATGGTGGTATAAAACTGAAGTTAGGTGATGGGCTATTTTTGTAATTTTGAGGGGTGTGTGCTTTCTCACAGCCATGGGTTTCAAAAGCCAGGCAACTATATGAAATGCAAATCCGTGCATGAAGAGGATTTGCCATGGAGCAGACTTTTGCCCAGTGCTTTGGAGATGCACATGCTCCTCTCCTCTTTTTCCAACTACTTTATGTGTGACACCCGCATCGGAGACCTCAATCCAGTGGCTTTGCACAATCGCCATACCTGCCAAACCAATTGCTTAACCATTCTGGCAAAGTCATTACCATATTGTCCAAACGCGGGTAAATGGGTAGGTGCTTCAACAAACCACCAAATACTCATGGGCTGTTTAAGCGTTCTAGGTTTTCGGTCATGGCAGCCACCTGTTCTTATCAGGTTCAGATATGGCAAGCTGTACTAGTATGGGTGATCAAGCAAACTGGCTGGCCTATGACCCGCATGAGCAGCATGGCTAACAAGCATTGTTAATTGCCTGGCAATTAGGCAGACTGGCCCAGTGCATGCTAATAATCCTAAAGAGAGTTGTGGGGAAAATGTTTCTCTTATGTGTGCATATGTGCTTTCTAAATTAACTGTACATGCATTTAGGAGAATTTTGTGATTCACTAAATTTATATATCCAGGCTTGAATAAATGCCTCTAAATATTTAATCACTATTATTTATTTATGACAAATCTATGAACCTATGATGTTGGCACCTTCAACAACATTTACCCCTGTCTTATGCAGGGCTACATCTTGCAGCTAACCTAAAGAACTGACAAAAATAGTGGGGAAAAGCCTTAGACTCTGTAGTGATGACTTTTGGTGGGTGGGTGGGTGGGGGGGTGTGTTAGGCATTTTAGCATATGTCTTCATGTTGAAAGCAGGTTTCCTCATTATTTAATTAATTTTCTGTGCAACTTTAAGCAGAGGGCAGCTTCCAGATGAGGAAGGGAAGCTTTGATTAAATTTAATTACATTCCCCTGAGGCTGGAAGGCTAGCATTTGAGCTTCAAAATGAGGGCAGCTACAAATGAAGTCTAGCTCTAAACAAATATTGGTAATTGATTCCACTCAGGTTATGGGATGGATGGTAGGCTCTGTAAAACTCTCCCAAGTTAAGTGAAATATGTAGGTGCAAGAGAAGTTGTCATAAGATTCGAAATATTCCAGTTCACTCATTCTAGCTGCCTTTTTTATACTATGTAGGGAAGGGTTTTTTTTAAATCTTGCTCTTTTGCTTCTAAGCATAGAAGCAATGAAGGGCTAGGAAGAAAGCACTCAGATAAAAAAGAAGTGCCTGAAACTTTCCCAGTCGTTTTCCCCAGCAAACTTCTAGACATTCTTCTGGGTACAAAAGCTGCTGTCCATTGCAGCATTTTGTGTTAATAATTGAGTTGTCCTCATTTCATGTTGGATTCCATCTCCTGCTTCTCCAGAATACAACAAGATGATGGGGTCTTTACAGTTATGTGACAAAAGTCATTATGGGGAAGCAACCAGCAGAAGTACCTGTAGAATTCAATTGTAGGTGGTAACTTAACATACTTGAAAAATTGAAGCCAAAAGGACTTGTTGCATACAAGTACCATATAGATCTGGAAACTGGAAGCAAAGTATTTAGAAGCAGCTCTGTCAATTGATTCCCCACCCCAAGCAAACAAGCATTAACAAAGATCCCTGAGATGTGTAACGTCGGTCACCAGACATTCTGATAAAGTTCTGTGAAGTTTTATCTAACCGTTTAAAACGAATGCACAAAGAACCTTGGAATATGGCTAAGTCAGAGCATGTAGATGGGGGAAGTAGGAACTGCATTAAATAAGCAATACAGTTGCTGTTATCAACCCTAAAAGCTGGAATAGATGAAATAATGATTTTTTAAAAATGCACTGATTTTTTTTGGTTAATCTTTTAGTAAAAGGTGTGTTGCTACTGTCTCATTGTGTGTATCATTTTAATCAGGTTACAGTAAGTTTTAAGATACCCCATCTCAATTAAGAACACATACATAGTGGCAGAAATCCTGTGCCCACTAACTTGGAAATAAATTCCATTGACCATCATGGGATAACCTTCTGAGTAACTTGCACAGGATTTGAATTTGCACAGAATGGAATCCAGGGCATTGCATGTTCCCATACTTCCTTTCCTCATTTATGAGAAGTAATGCACATATAAGAGATCTCTCACTTGCCTTAACCACATGGGAGGAGTGGAACATGGCAGCCCATCACACCACACTATCCAAAACAAGCAGAAACAAAATGGCGTCCAAAGTAGCCATTTTAGAATATTTTTGGTTTCTATTATGCTCTGTGCCTAATATAGAGCACCAAAACATTCAAAAGT
Source organism: Varanus komodoensis (assembly GCF_004798865.1). Classification (NCBI taxonomy): domain Eukaryota; kingdom Metazoa; phylum Chordata; class Lepidosauria; order Squamata; family Varanidae; genus Varanus; species Varanus komodoensis. Next base: position 46,169,983 of record NW_025336087.1, on the reverse strand, counting down.
CTTTTGTTATCTGATTTCAGCTCTTCTGGTGCTTCATAGCCCCTCTGAATGCCATTTTATGTTTTCAACACTGTGATGTGGGGAGGTGCCATCCTGGGAAAGGCCTGGGGGCTGAAAATGTGTCCCAGATCTCTCAAATTTATCCACCTCTGCTTTAGCCTGTAAAGCAGACCTGTTGCTGAGCATTAGCACAATGTCACACGCTTCTACTGACATTTCTCTGAATTTTCAAAGCATCATACAGTCCAATGCAAGAGATTTAATGTGGGATGAATCCACTAGGTCCCCATGGCCTTCTGCCCTCTCTGGAAGCTCGGAGCAGCAGTTGGGAACTGGCCTTTAGCCACACATTGATGGAACACTCTGGTGGAGCTACTCGTCTTTTTCATGCAAGGCAAAATACTCCTTTACGAGAAAGCATGGGAGAGGCCCTGGGAGATGATGATCTTATGTTAAGTACCATGAGCAAGGAATCAGCAGTGCACAATTAATGCCAATTAATTAAGTCCACAGGTGTCCTGATTTTCCTAAGCATTTGATCGCTGGTTATGGTCCACTTGTTGTGTCAGGCTGTTCTTGTAGAGTTCATTCCAGGCAAAGTGGAGAAATTTTGTGAATTTTGAATGAATACATTGGATGTAATATTGCTTCACTTCTTTAAAAGCATGTTAATTCCTTTAACTTGCCTCAACATTTTATGGAGAGTGAGTTCTGCTAGGAATTGATTCAGAAATTATGATTCTGTTGCTGCTTCTGCCACTGAGATGTTTTCATAAATTTGTATCCCTCCCGCACCAACTGAATCCATTCATTTATTCATTCAGTCTATAAGCTGCCCTATAGCAACCATTATCTGGGCTGTATGCAAATTAAAGCAGGGTGAATCTACATGGTCATGTAGTGATTATACTTCATATGATTTTCTGGTCATTTATTCATTGTTTGTTTGGTTGATGATAGTTTACTCTGACAGCTGCAAATCATAGTCATCAGTATGCATCTAATGAGATTATTACATGATAAGCCACACCTGAATGAATCACCTGCATTTAGCTTATGGTTTGATTACATGAAAATAAAATTAGATTAAGTTTAATCACACAATGCATATTTGCATTTGAAATCAATGAAATTTTCAGTGCATAAAATGCCTTAAAATCAAGTTACTAGCTTGAATATTTTTCAGTTTTTTCTGGAATCTCTTAATTTGGAACATGTGGCAGATGGAAGCACCAGCCAGGAATATGCAGAGCAGCATTCCTTTTGTTTATGTATCTGCTGTAAAATATGGGAAATTGTCCACATCAAACGATCTCAATAGTGCTTAGGGCTTTATTTGCAAATGGTGCATGTTTCTGGAATGGTTACTTGTATGAGACCTATATCCATAATCAGATCCAACTCTGATGGGACCTCAGTAAAGTGCCTTTGGTGGTCCTTGGGAGCAGCAGGTCATAAAGAGTAAGCTCAAAAGCATTCTGAACAGATAAAGCATCTGCTCTGGCTGCCAGTTTAATTTCCTACAATCTTTTGATAGAGTGCTGCTCCAGGAAGTTCTGGGGTAGTTTATCTGTATCTAGACCTTCTCTCCTGGCAATGTTAGTAGTAGTAGACCAAAAAGGAAAAATCACAAAAGGGGAATTCTGGGGCATCCATCAGTAGATATGAGAATACTCATCAGTTGTTTAAACTGTGGAGTTCACTCCCTGGGGAAGTGGCATTGGCCAGCAAACTGGATGGCCTTAAAAGTGGTAGAGATATTACTACCACTCTATATGAATCTGGTGTGCCCGCAACTGGAGTATTGTGCTCAGTTTTGGGCCCCTCATTACAGGAAGGATATAGCCAGGTTAGAGTCAGTGCAGTGTAGGGCCACAAGGTTGGTGGCTGGTTTGCAGGGGATGCCATATGAGGCGAGACTGGGGGAACTGGGTCTCTTCAGCCTGGAGAAGAGGAGACTCAGAGGGGATATGTTGGCAACATAAAGGTACGTGAGGGGGTGTCACACAGAGGTGGATAGAGACCTGTTCTCCCCTGCAGAGGAAGGCAGGACACGCTCCAACGGAGTAAAGCTCAGGGAGCCAAGGTTCCATTTGGATGCCAGGAAGCACTTCCTGACAGTTAGGACCCCGAGGGTATGGAATGGGCTTCCACAGGAGGTGGTTGAGGCTCCATCAGTGATAGTATTCAAAGATAGGCTGGACATGCACATGGTGGACATGTGATGAGCAGAGCCGGTTGGAACCGGGGGTCAGACTAGATGACCCTGGAGAACCCTTCTGACTCGCTCTGTTTCTATGTTTCTAAAAGGGGATTGGACAGATTCATTAGGGAGGAGGCCATTAGTGGCCACTAGCCTTGCTGGCTGTGTGCTACCTCCTTTACCAGAGATGGCCTGCCTGCATACGCCAGCTGCTGAGGAGCTTGGACAGGTGGAGGTCTTGCACCCACCCTGCTTGAGCAATCCTGTGGGTAGCTGGTTTGCTACTGTGTGTTCAGAGTGCTGGATTAGATGGACATTTGCTTTGATCCAGCAAGGCTTTTCTTATGTTCTTAAGGATTCACATGTCATGACACGCCCCCTTACATAGTTTCCATGGCACGTGGTTTTTTGCCTTGATGTATCTCAAAGATGATCAAACGGCTTGTACAGTAGTGCGGTTTCCACCCTCCTTGCTAAGCCCTCTTGCTGATGCACATATCACATCAGCCACTGTGCCTGACATTTAATCCTATGCTGAAGCAGCGCCTGCAAATGCTGCTCTTTCCAGGGGACTCTGTGGTCACTGCATACCAGGGCTGTGGAAAACATGATGCAAGGTTTGAAGGACTAGAGACACCATGGGGAATCCATAGAACAGAGTGTTGGGTCTTATCATGGATTTCAGAACAGACCATGCAACATGGTTCAGGCAACACAATATACCATTCTGCTCAAGAAACCACTGGGCTTGTTTTGTGCAAACCCACCCATTGCAATGCACTGTAAGCTGAAAGTTGTGCAGTACTGACTGATATCTGTAAGTAATACACTACCCATTTTTAGTTCCCTACTTCTTCCCTCTTCTGGATTGAGCAATAGTCAGTTCACCCCATCCTATTCCCACACCTACTACCCAGATGGCAAGAAAATATGGTAGAATCAGAAATATGGAAGATTGGAGAGAGTTGTCCACCTCAGTGGTCAATGATATGCTTGTCAGAAGGTGAACCTAGACAGATTCATATGCCAATCTTATGTTTAATTCTTCACTGTTAGTTTAGGCTCTAGATTAGGAGTATGCATCCTGTAATACAGATTAGGAATTGCATTAAAAAACACTTTCTATTTTTGTAACAGGAGCGGATTCACAGTTTAAAACATCATCACTTTGGTTAAAGGCTTGCAAACCTCCAGTATTTAAGGGTTTCAGTCATGTCAGAAGCTTTAGCCAATGAGAAGGCTTCTGTCATTCACAGCTGGGCACATTCAGGATTTCTTGTGTTACCTACCTTCATGCTGACAGCTTCAAACATCTCAGGGGACTATAGCATGTTCTCTCTCTTTTCAAAGTATTTTGAGTATCGGAAGAAGCTCGGAGAAGGGACAGGAGAATAGAAGGATTGCATGTGTGTGGTTCCGCTTTTCCTTACTTCATTTCAAATAAAATATTGGCAATTTGTTCAGCCTTTCCCTGTCTTGATACTATTTAAAAGCATTCAATTAAGATTTTATAATGCGTCCAATGAGTTAAACCACCCTGTGGTATTAGAAAAATATTACATATATAAATAAAATACATCAAAGCATTAAAAAGCTATTACACACTCTGAACATAAAATGGCAGAATAATGATGGATCCTGCCATGCAGCAAACATATTCAAAAATATTATCTTCCTGGTAATGAAATGCCATCCGTTTCATTTTAAGCTAAATACATTAGACATATCAGTGGAGTCTGTGCTGACACAGCAGTGAGTTGAAATTGAAAATCTGAAATTATATATATGATTGGACACAGTGTTAAAGTAATTTATAGGAAAAACCACAAATATGCTGGGTTTGCACCTTCTGCTGAACTCATTTTATAGAATCAGATAGAAGAAAACGTTACCATTTCTAATATGCAGTTAGAATGGCAGGCCGCCAGTGCCCCAATATATATTCTGTACAGAGCAGGGGGAAAAGGGAGAGAGATGGAGACAGCGAAAGAAAAAAGGCTAGGGAGACTTGATTCAAATTACAACAATTCTGCATAAGCCATCAGGAAAATGGCATTCGTTTTCATCACTCTGACCTAATATGATACAGCAGCTGTAGGAACTGTATTAGCTATCAAGACAAGTGGGAGATAACGGGGAAACATTTAGAGAGGGACAGCCGAGATAGGGGCTAATTTCAGTGCGGCTGCAGAGGCGTTGTGTGCATTGCTGCCGATTGCAAAGTGGCAGCAGGAATCATTATGGCGATCATCTGATACACAGAGATCAGGCAGCTGGAAACCCGGCTGTGCTGACTGGGATGGGGCCGCGCTGTGCCAGGCACATGGAGACACCGCGACAGCCGCATCCTCTTGCCTTCTGCATTTCGTAACCTTTCCCTATCTCTTTCTTAGTGGTGCCAGCGATGCTGGAACAAGCTGCTCTTATAAAGGCATCCCAAGGTCTGATACAGAAATGTCGTGGCATTTCTCCAGGCTTGTATCCTGGAGTAATTTGCCTTATGTAAACGAGGTTTGAATGTGAGGAGAGGGCTTGAGTGAGCTCGGATTGGGTTCCTTCAACTGAAGAAAAGTAAGAAAGGCAACCTGCTCTGGCCCCCCAGAACCAGATTCTGTTTTTTGGATCCAGCACGATTCTGCTTGGATTGTTCAGTGGTTTGACAAGCAGAAGGCAATACCTAGCCCCATCTGGCTGCCAGGGTAAGAAGAACAGCTCTCTTTAGACGAGATGGAAGAGAAGGGTGACCTTGTACTATCGGCGTTCACCAAGCATCTTTCTTCATTAGTATGTGTTGTTATGATCCACCAGGATGACCAGACCAGTAACACACACATTAAGAACCTACACACTCTCCCCAGCTTTGTGAGTGAAGCTTGGCTTTCCATGCTGAGCCATATATTGCTCTCAGAGTTGCTACCCCACATCAGGGAGCCATTGGAAAGGCAACATTTCTTAAGATACTTGGAGGGGCTCACCAGGCTTACCCACAATCCCTTTCTCTCTCCTTAAACTGTCTTTCCAATTTTGGAATGAATTGTCTTTCTGTTGTCACAGAATTTAAGAGAAGGAGTTGCTGCTTGGTTACAGCCAGTAAAAGTGGCAGTCTGCCTTCCATAAGCCATCTTCTAGCTTCCTCCTCTGACAGCCATGCAGGTTTTTAGGTGACAAACATACCCACACAACACGGCAGTGAATTCACTGAGCCCTTTTTATAGAGTCTGAATGAATCCGAAGACCGAGAGGAAAAATTAGAACAAACAAACAACAAAAAGAATTGATGGCTGCTGGCTGAACTGCTTAAGATGGTGGTTCTTCAGGCTGATGCACTGTATAATTAGCTGAACAAAGGGCTGAACTTGAGAATATCTGAAGACCTGAACGTAGCTAGCAAACCCACTGAAAACTGGAGGACAGGCAAACAAACCTTCATTCATTGCACCAGGAATAGGCAACCTTTTGGTCCCATGGCCCACTGGTCACTTCTGGTGGGCCCAAGGGCCCATTCCTCCAACATATGTGGACCTGTGCTCTTGTTTTTCCAGAGTGTCTGTTCCTGTCTGCCCTTGCTGCCATTCCCTTGCCACAATTATTCCCCTGCCCACCCACTGGGATTGCTCATCTGCTCGTTTGCTGCAGCTGCCACTTCCAGCAGCCATGCCGTTTCCTGTTTGCTGCCCTTGGCTGCATGTACTTCTCAGCTTTCTGCCCACTGCACCACTGCAGCTCCTTCCACCTCTTCCTGTCTGCTGGCCTGCCCTTCCACCAGTTCTGTTTCGTCTGCCTCCTCCCTTCCCCACTGTCTCCCTGTTTCTGGGCTGAGCAGGGAGCTAGGGAGAAGTGTTGGCTATGGTGAAAGCAGGGGCTTGGGGGTAAGGAAGGGAATGGTGGGTGGTGAACTAAAGGTCTTGGCAGATACTGCAGGGCCTGCAAGACGCCATGTTACCAAGCATAGCTCTACATATTCCAATATGCTGGCTGTGGAATTAAGGAAAACGATTAGCAAAAGTGCATCTTTTGTAGGGCATGAGGTTCGAGCAGTTTGTGCAGAGACACAACAACAATGTGATAATCCAGTGAAAAGTAAGTTTGAAAATTTCGCATTCCAAAAAGAAATGCAAATGGAAAAGTCTAACTTTCCTATGAGACAGTAGAGAAGCAAAATGTAGAAGGATTTCAGACAGATTTCAAATTGCTGAATTGAACTTAACGCTCATGCAGACCTGAGCCAGTCTTTGATAAGGCAGCAAAGTGCACTTTGCATGAGAGATGTCATGCTTCTGGAAGGTCCTGAATTCACTTTCAAAAAGGCCCTCAGACTCTGCTGAACTTTGAAGTTGATGATAAAGGCTGAAGCAGTTCATCACAACCTCTGCAGAGATGCTGGTTCAGGAATACATCACAACAGCAATACTTCACATTGGTGTGATGCATGCCCATGTCTTAGGAGACTCTCTGATGCTGATGAAAAAACCAATTCTATCCAAGATCTGCCTTATCAGTGTTTCCAAAAACACACAAGGATCTAGAGCTAAGGAGCAGATGCATCATCTTCTCTCTTGCAGCTTAATCTTTGGCTTGCAGCTGGCAAATTTCAGCTGCCAGTGAGCTTCTGCCCTCTTCCCTTCCCTTCCCTTCCGATTCTGTCACAGATGAGGGATCTTCTTTTTAACCAAAAACTCTTCAGGCCCAACAGCCTAGTCTGTTAGAAGACTTTGTTACAATGGGATTTAGGAGGGAGTGTAGGCTTGTTAAGAACTGTAAAAGAGTAATACAAATCAAGTAGAAGACTTTACAAGACCTGAGTGGTGGCTGTGTGCTATTTTTTCCTCTTTCAGTTTTGTTTGGTTAGGTTAACAAGTCTACTTTTTCTTGGTGGATCTTCCAGTGGCTGGCATAGCTTAGTAGAGAGCAACACAAAGGTGTATGGAAATTACTGGAAAATGGTGTTAGAGTTCTGTTATACTCAGATTCCATGAAGTTTTGTACTCATGCAAGCCATTCACTGAAACACCAGGACTGAAATTATTTCCATCAGGAATAGTGGAAGTGTAGGAAACTGTATGATGTACAGCAAAAACTGCAGTGTTCCAAATGCAGTGAGCATATATAATTTGTGTTCTAAGAAAGGATACAATACAAATCAAAGAAATGCTGATATTTGTGTATTATTTTTTCATAGTTTTCCAAGAAACATTGCCTTATAAGAACATGCACGACACCTCTACAGCCACTCAGGTAGTTGCCATGCTTCAGGTATCAGTTAGACCTTCAACACTGTTTGCATTCAGTAAGAGAGCAATGTGATACAGTCAGTGTTGTCCTCAGTATGAATTGGATTGTCATTTAGTTATAATTGATTGGCTGCATGGTGTCCTAATGTCATTACATTCTCAGCATGATTGCCAAAAGACTTGCAAAAAAAAGAGGTGATATGGGTGAAGGACCATAAACAAAAAAGTTGTGTAATGCAAGAAGATGGGTTACTTTTTCTCACCTCTTTATTAGTGGGTTCACACGTACTCAATCTAATAATCACCTTGCCCTCAGGTAAAATTAGGGTGCATTTAATTAAAGCAGATGTATATTAGGCACCTGGCTTCTTAAGAATGAAGTTGCTTAGGATGATTCCCCTCCCTCCCACACACACTATTTTGGTAATGACATATAGCCCCCTGTTTCTCCTTCAGTACATACCTTCTCTTCCAAGCATAGCATAGACTTCTACAGTAAAGAAATAATATAGCCCAGTAACTGCCAAGCTTTGGTAGAATTAAAGGGACAGATAGCAAAGATAAGGGGGCGGGGGCTATTTAATGAAGAGATGTAGCTATCATCTCACTGACTAAAATTGTGCAGGATTCATTATCTGTCCATAGGTTGAATCATATTGCTAATGCAGAACTTTTTTTGGTACAGTGTTCAAAAGTATCTCAATTCCTATTTCTTCTTGTGGAATCGACAATGTTCTCTCTCTCTCAGGAATTCAGAATAAAATAAATAGCAAACGGGAGCACATGCATGCACAGATAAAGTGAAAGACGAGCATATTTACTTTCCAATTTGTCTGTGCACCACCATTGCTTAGTAAATATAGTTTTTGCCATTTATAAGCAGTAGACAGCAACACCATACAAAGCGTGAATGCATTTTCAAGAGGGATCAGGTGGTGTATGCATTTGCAGACCAATTGAGGGAAGGTTCACCTCAACATGCATATCACTTGAGTGCTGATGGGCAGTTTCAGCCTGGCTTCCAAATGAACATTTGAATGATATGGAACATTCTTACGGCATAAGATAGTATGAAAGCTGTATTTGCAGTGCTTGGTCTTTTCGATCTCATTTACACATGCAAGATATTACCTTGCAGTTGTTCCATGCATCAGATGATAGAATCACATCTGTCTGTGAGCCATCTTATAGATATCTCGTTAATTTTGTACTATATCGGTTCTTCTGACTTCCCGCATGTGGAAGTCCCTGAGACAATTCTCAGGCCCTGTGTTTTCAGTTTCTTGTTAGCAGTATGTCTGTTCTCAGCAAGCTTTATGCTTTCAAGGTCTCGTTCTTGATGGTTTTGCATCTTCATCAATCACTTCAAATTTGTTATGATGAGTGCAGTGAATTTTTGAGACCAAAGAGATCAGAAGAAAAACTACTGGACTATCCCATTTCTGAAAAGCAAATAATAAACATGGCTATGATTATGCATTATTTTTTTTAAAAAACCTCTTTGAGAGCATTATAACAATCTTTAAAGGACAAACATTTATTGATTGCTGGATCTGGATTGATTCATAGTATTTTGTAAAATGCAGAGTCCAGGATCTACCTTAAGCTGATGGAACACAAGATAGTTTTCCACAATGCAGGATGATCTGCTTCTGACCAACTTAACTTGTAATGTACTTTATGGTATATGTATCATTTACAATTTCTGAATAAGAAAACAAATTAACAGGACATTTTGGCAGCATCCTGAAGAGAAACTCTATCTGGGTGGTTAAATGATAATACTCCTATTTGTTTTAAATTAGACCTATGGATTGAACATAATATTCAGTTCAGAATCCCATTTAGAGATTTGGAAAACATCCTGAGTCACCTCCAGTGAATTTGATTATGGTGCCTAATCTGAATCTTGATTTAGAAATCTAAAGTTTCATGGAAATCAAGCAAATTACTATAACTATTTTGCTCTTTAGCAAAACTGGATAAAAATTACAGGCATAGGATCTCATTGAGGGGACAAATATGTCCGATTTCAGATATATATAGTTTATTATGGATACACTTCCCCCCTTTTTTTCTTTGAAAGCAAACTGGCAGTAACATTTTTATTTCCTGGGGCACTGGATAAAACTTCCAAGTATAGTTGCCTCCTCTTGGGTCAGCTGAATAGGGGCAAGTGTTGCTGTGCAAGACCAGGATTCAGAATTTGGGGGTTTCTGAATCAGGACACACTTATCCCCCTATATTCTTTGTAGGCAATTTAAATGAAAATAGCATGCAAATGGCTGTGGTTAAAGGATCTTCAAAATTTCAGAAAGACTGCAGTGGCTTTGTGGAAGAACAGTCTTCAATTGTGTGTGCGTGTGCGCACGTGCGTGCGCCTGCTGGGTGGGGAAGCAATCTGTGTTACCTTTCCCCCCTCATTGTTATTGTGGTAATTTGCATGAGAGTATCATAATTATAAATTATAGCAAGAAATCTGAAAAATATCAGAAGGATAGGTTCAATCTCATGGAATTTATGATGAGTGAAACCCAATGTAAGCCTTTTGTTTGTTTAGTTCCTGCTTGCAGTAAGTGAAATAGTACAGGGGTTAATACTGGATACAAAGTACAGGCAAAAGCAGAACAGTGGCAGAGGCAGAAGGACTTGAAAAGCCAACATTTTCCAGGGAAGTATTCAATGCTACATCCACCTGGTCCCCACAGACTCCCGGGGGAGAGAACAAGCAGAGTACAATGAACAATGAAACAGTACATTGCTTCAAGATCTATGTCCCAACGTACTGGGGTAGGAGAACCCTGGTAATCCTGATAAACCTTATAATTAGAAGCTCCCTCTCCTGATCTGATGTTTTTCTTTTACAAAGATCTTGGGGAGAAATTTGCCAGTCAGGGCCTTTGTGTCCCTCTAAATTTGAATTGCTAACAGAACTTGCTGGGGTGCAGGTTCCGATTTAGAATCTGTGTATTTCAGAGAATCCCTGCTTCAAATCAGCCTGATTTGGTTATAGATGGATATTAAGCCAAATCTGAACCACACCCTTATTTTGAATCCATTGTCATCATCTTGGCAGCTCCGGTGCTTTTGAGGAGAACTTCCCCGTGATAACTATCTACAGATGCATTTCCAAGCCTGTATGTTGGCTTTCTGCAGCAAAGATGCATATTTCGGTTGAAAGTAGTTTACTGAATAACTAACTGAGCAATCCTGAGCATGTTTGCTTGGAAATAAGACTGATTATTCAATAAGGCTTAAGATGCAGAAGATGCATCCTAAAAGAAGCCTACTTTTTATTTTTTTATTTGTCACTGGGAAAACACTTTAGAGCTAAACTTATCTGTTTTACTAGATCTGGGGAAAGTGCTTATGCTGTGAAGAAAGTCTGTCGCCTCACTGTAAATCTTGATACAGAAGATTGTCTCTCTCATTTACTGCCGACCTATCAAAGGTTGAAATATCAAGCATATAAGGAGCTATGAAGGAAAATACAGCAGAGCTGTAAACAGTGAATGCATTTCTGTTGGACGCTCTAAGAAAACTAGTATTTTTTGTTCATGGAGAAAGAAGATACCTGCACATCTGTCTGGTTTTTTCCCCCATTCCAGTGGTGTGTGTGTGAGAGAGTTAAAAATAACCTAGAACAGGTGTGCAGGACCTAAATGTTGGGGTCCTAAAATGGTGGTCCAAGATTTTCTAGAATGCCTACCCCTTATTGTGCTCCATTCCCCTTTCCCCCAACCTCCAACTGTTGGGTGGTTGGGGAATGCTAGCAGTTGAAGGACTTTCTTCTGTCTGATCAGCCAAAATACCAAAAATGTCAGCATATGTTACTTTTAGGATTGTGCCCTAAAACTAAAATGTGCTGCTAGTTTTGGTATTTCGGTTGTGCCCATTCAGTTGCCTAATGCTTCACCCCCTTTTGCTTTTGGCCTCACGCATCACTGTAATGAGGTTCATAAGGACATCTCTTCCATGCAATCTGACTCTTGACTTAGAAGAACCTAGGACACCCAAAGGGCCCAATTCAAGGTGTTGGTGATGACCTATAAAGCCCTAAACGGCTTGGGTCCTGGTTACCTGAAGGAGCGCTTACGTCCATATATGCCCAGCCGCCCCCTGAGATCAGTGGGAGAGGCCCTCCTCCGGGAGCCCTCAGTGAAGGAAATTAGGAGGGTGGTTACTCGGAGGAGGGCTTTCTCAGCGGTGGCGCCTAAGTTATGGAATGCGCTCCCCAGAGAGGTCCGCCTGGCGCCGAAAAA